>NC_071260.1:22668649-22871149 GCF_023375685.1 Ictalurus furcatus | reverse complement strand
AATACCATACACACAATGAAGTATGGAGATGGGAGAATTATGATATGAGGCTGCTTCTCTGCAAATGGTACTGGGGCATTACATGTCATTGAAGGAAACATGAATGGAGTGACGTAGCAGGACATATTACAGGAGAATTTAATCTCATCTGCCAAGAAACTGAATCTGGGGAGAAGATGGATGCTTCAACAAGACAACCACTCCAAACAAACAGCCAAACTAACTCAGGAAGGCCTTGCATGGCCAAGCCAATCTCTAGACTTGAATCCTGCTGAAAATTTATCCTTGTAACCTTGTAACCTTGATGAATAGAGGACCATTTGCCAATTTGTCTTCCCACAGATCTCTCAAAACCCCCACATTAAAATTATGTGTGTAAATTTGCAGCAAATATACGCATGGGAATAAATAAATAATAATAAAAACAGCAGTGTCTGAATACTTAATTTGCCTCATTCTATCTATGGGATTTATGAACATAAAAGTTCAGTAGAATGAAATTTGATGCACAAAATTGTACCTTAAAAAATTGTACCTTAAAAAAAAGATGTGGATGATAAGAACCCTGAATTATCCAGTGAAGAACCACCTACCAATGGTAGCATATGTGAGTGGTAGGTCATTTGAAGGAAACGATCAGCTATCAGGAGACCTGTGCATCTGTGCACGGTGGTTAATAGATGGTTTTGCTAAAATGTATGTGTACACTGCAGTTTTGTTTTATGAATTATTGCTGGTCTGTAATTTATTGACACAAAACATATAATTACCACTGACTGTTGACTTTGGGTGATCTTTGTATTTGGAATGGGGTGAAGGGTTCAGTTGCGATGATCTCTTATCTCTTGCTGAAGAAGTTCTAAAGTTATTTTTACCTTTGCAAGGGAAAAATAGGCAAGCTTCTCTTTTATGTGTCAAATAACCATTTTATACATTTATTTTATTTTATTTTATTTGTTTATTTCATTAGCTGGCAATTACTACAAGTGAATATGTATACTTGCTGGACACTTTATTAGGGACACCTGTAAACCTGTTTAAGCAATTATCAAATTATCCAATCATCCAATCATGTGGCAGCAGAGTAATGCAAATAAAACATACAGATACAGGGCAAGAGCATCTATTAATATTCCCATCAAACATCAGAATAAGGAAAAAATGTGATCATTGACCAATAACATGGTTGTTGGTGCCAGATGAGCTGGAGTATTTCAAAAACTGCTGATCTCCTGAGATTTTCACACACACAACAGTCCCTAGACATAAATTGATGCAAAACAAACAAACAAACAAACAAACAAACAAAAACATCCAATGAGCAGTAGAATGGAATGGGAAATGGCCAGACTGGTTCGAACTGACAGGAAGGATACAGTACCTCAAATAACCACTCTTTACAACTGTGATGAGCAGAAGATCATCTCAGAATGCACAGTTGAGGTGGATGGGCTACAACAACAGAAGACCACATCGGGTTTCACTCCTGTCTGCCAAAAACAGGAATCTGAGCACAGGCTTACTGAAACTGGACAATTGAGGACTGGAAAAATGCCATCAGAAGGATCTATGAACAAGAGACGTTTACAAGATTGGTTGCTGTCTAAAATTTTGCTTAAGTATTGAAAAGGCATTTGATAAAAGAGGCAGGTGCAAACACTGAAGACGTCCTCAGGCATTACTGGTATTGCAAAGTGTTTGTTGGCTTATTCTGACAGCGAGGTGGAGTAAGGGGGTGTAGAGCTAAAAAGACTTTGTAAAAATGAAAGAGTGGCAAAATAAAAAGGAAAGCAGATGGGTAAAAAATGAAGGTCAAACTCGATTGAGATGTTTGACAAAATGTGATGACATGTCATTTGTAGAGTGTTATTGCCCCTTTGCTGGAGGTGCAGGGAAACATTTTAAAATTACAAGTAAAAAAAAGAAAATAATGGAAAAAAAGTGAGAGCTGCCAACACTGCCAAGAATGATCACCTGAAGTGATTTCCCCCCTTTGTTTCCTCTCTACTTCATTCCCACTCTCTGTCCCTCACCATCTCTATCCTTTATTCTCTCATTCACACTCTTAAACTCTCCAATTTTCTTTCATTCCTTACCTTTTCTTTGCTTTCTTTGCTTTCTATTTTTCCCTTCTTGTTTCCCCTCATCTCTCTCTCTCTCTTTCTCTCTCTCTCTCTTTCTCCCACACTCTCTCTCTGTTTTGCACGCATGGATGGGTGCCAGATGAGGAGAAGAAGTGGATCTAGATGTAATGATATCACAAATGCTTCCCTTTAAGCTCAATCATAACTCTGTTATGACTGATTCAGTGCTGGGTCTCTTTATATAATACAAATGAAGTCGTCCATCTTCTCCTGTATTGAGTCATCAATTTCCCCCGGCGACAAGCCTCGTTTGCAGCACCTAATCATCTGTCTGCTCTGTGCTGTCTCGCGGCCTGATCGGATAGCACTTTTGAATACTGCTACAACAAGCGTGACAATCAAAGCCATCCATTAAAGCTTGAGAGGCCTCCATTATGGCTTCTGCCTGTAGAAAGATCTGTTTTTTTTTCTTACATAAACCACTAGGCCATTGTCTGTAAATCAGTCTGCACCATTGTGTCCTTATTGATTACACACACTTCTTTCTTGAGGAGAGACAGGATTTATTTTTTTGATGACAAAATATCAGGAATGGTATGGTACAGATCAGGGAGTGCTGCTGGTAAGAGTTTTATAGGTACACACACACACTTGCAACACAACTTAAACTAAGGATTTTCTAATGAACCATATTAGATAATGATGAGGCATTATTAATGTAACGATTAGATTCTTCCTTGTCTAAAACAAATGCATTTACTCAGTAATGTTTCTTGTACTAGTTTGGTTATAGTTCTTGCTAAGTCTTTTTTGTTAAATTTAAAAAAAGCATATCCTTTGCAATTGAAGTTGAGGCATATATGAAAAAATATACATGACAGCGCTGATGGGTGTAATATGTCTTTTTCATTTATCATACCCAGGGACGGTCTTAGCACTAAGCAACCACCTTTGACCCCCAGAAGACAAGGGCCCCTAAAAATGCAAATTATTTATATTTTTAATAATTAATGCTAAATAACATGCTGAAATTTAAATTTCAATATTAAAACACTGAAATGAGGGCCCCATTACTATATTTTGCCTAGGGCCCCCAAATCACTAAATCCACCTCTGATCATCCCCAACCTTAGAAATAAGTCTAGCTACACACAAAGCCTGTGTTAGCAAGCTAGCCTCGTCAACTTCCCACTGGTTAACTTAAAACAGGCCAAGGAATATTGGAAAACCAACTAGCTTGGTTTTGAATTCACTACGGATTGGTGAATTCATCACAAGACCCATATACTGTGCACTTTTCATATGGCCAGAAATACTGATGCTCACACCTGCACTGATGTTCAGTACCATTCAAACTGCACACTGTGGAATGAGCCTTAGAGTTGCAGGAAGCACTACAAGAGCGTTTAGCTTCCTATTTACACAATGTTTTCGGTAACTAGCAGTAACTAGTTTCTCAGTAACTAGTTTGCAGTTTGCTTGCATCTGTATCCCATCTGTCATCTTATGACATTACAACTCATTTTAGGATTCATCAGGATTATGAATACAGACATGGAAATGTTTTATTATTATTATTATTATTATTATTATTATTATTATTATTACTACTACAACAACATATTTTTGGAATAAATCATTTAAACAGTGGGAGTTGAACTAATTCATGTGCACATTAAAAAAATGAATTATAGTGCCTAAAGTTTAATTTATTTTATATATATATATATATATATATATATATATATATATATATATATATAAACCACTGACAGTAGTGTACAATATAATTCTGATGCAACTGTTACAACACAAACAGCTAGGGATGTACACACAGGACCTTTAATGCTATTTTAAATCTTGTTTATGATGAGAGAGGCCACTTTTTGTTTGGCTATGTTATGCGGATTAAGAACCATAGGCTAGAGAGATTGGTGTCAGATGGATACACAAAACAAATGCCAGTAATGTGATAAAGTCTTTGATAAAGCTATGTAGTGTCCCAGGCACAGGACTGTTTGCAGCAAGTAACATTAAATGCACACTTTTTAGAGTCTTTGTAGAACGCTGCAGTGATTTGATGACATTTCTAAACAGTGCAGGTACAGTATTTGTTCACATTCCTATAAAAGTAATATGCTGTCCAAGTTATTGTCAGAACACTGGCACGTTTCATATTTCTGATGCTGTGGTTAAGATAAAATTACAGTTTAGATAGGTTTTTCAGATTTGTCTCATATTTGTATAATATTCTGATGATTGCTTGGACAATAAAGCATCTCCTGTTTGACTTATATAAATCATACATCTAGTAGCTATATTTATTTATTATATGGATGACTTAGGGCAAAGCATTTAAGGAACATTTGTAGACATTTCTCTTAGATAATCAGAAAAAAATTTCTATAGTAATGTGTACACAGTTATTAAAAATGTGCTTATTGCGTTGTACAGAACACACTGAGTTACCTGGTGCTGTCTTAGGCCAGCCCTTATGCAGCATTCTCTGAATCACCACACAGAAAAAATGTCCAGAGGAGACAACAGAAAAAAGAGGGGAAACCCCCTGCCTTTGAAATTCTCCAGACAGCACAGAAATTAAGCTCACTTTTATTTCAGGGAAAATGAGAACGGCACAGTACCAAAGAAGCTTTCCCCTACCTCTCTTCACCAGTCAACCAGCCTCTCCTCAAACTCCCTCACCTCGTGAATCTGCACTGAAGCTCTCTGTTTCTCGTCATAACTCCCCCATGAGTCCTGCTTGGCCTTTCACAGGCTGTAAAGTGGTAGCTGAGCAATCGTTACTCACTGTTTTGGCGCACCATGGGCAGCCGCTTGGTTGGTATTTTCCCCATGCTTTTCATTAATTGAGTATTGATGGGGATCGGAGAGCTATTATGTGCCATTGATCTGTAGTTAGTTATTCAGTTCTCTGCTGCACCGACACAGGCTGTCAGAGGAACAGCGAAAATAGGATGTTTAATGTTCACAGTGTAATTTGGTGTTATTGATTTGATGTTTCTACCAATGTCAGAAAAAAAATCTACTTGCTCACTTATTTGCCTGCCAGCTACCTTAAGTAGATTCTTTTCCATTCTATTTGTATAGTTCTTTAGCATTTGTGTCATGCCCTAGTAAAACCTTTTAAAATTTCATAGTGTAAAATGTTTTATTATATGAATTTCTGAACAGGTTTTTATTAAATTAAACATTTTCCCATTTGAATGTAACCACATGTAAAATTGTAGCACTTTAAAGTCAGTTTACCCCCAAAATGTAAAAATAAATAAATAAATAAATAAATAAAAAAGGAGAAATTGCATTTAAAAATTCTACTCCACTGAAGTACATCAATACCAGATTGATCTAAAAGCTATTTATTTAATTAATTTGCTTTTAGATTAATATGTAATAAATAAACTATTATATATATACTATAATGACAATTAAAACAATCTATCTAGGTGTATATGTATCAGCATTTATTCATAGCCAGCAGATTATTCAGGCTATTCACAAGTCTATCCCACCCAGGAGGCAGTCTGTGTTTTATGTCTTTCATTTATTATTATTTTTTTTAAATGGCAAATAGACATTATAGATTATTATGAATAATTACATTTACATTATAAACTATATTTGGAGTCCTCAATTACTCTGATTTCATCTCTACATCATATCAGTTGGTGTGATCTTAGCCTGATTTAATATTGTTAGAGATGGCACCAGTCAATACTCTGCATCAATATTGCACCAATACCAAAAAAGGCAGATATCCAAGAAAACATATGGGATATTGTATTCTCTAACAAATGACAAAGATTGGAATTAGATTTTGAAAAGAAATTAAAATTTGGAACTGGAAATGTTTACATATAAAGGGAATTGTTTTCCTTTTGTTAGGATTGGTTTTATTATATTTATAATGAAAGTGATTTTTGTGTGAAAGAGTCTAACTGCAAAGTGCTTTTAGATAAAAACAGGAAAGAATATGCGATGGGTATTGGTATTGGCTGATAATCAAAGTTTCAGTATTGGTATTAAAAACTGGTATTGTGCCATCTCTAAATATTATCCTGAGAAATATGCTCGTACTACCTCTATATTTGTAACCTTTACAATCAATGGATCAACGATTAAAAGTTTAATTTGGAAAAGGAGTAATCGCTCTGATCATAAACATTATTCACATACACAATATGGCCAAATGTTTGGAGACACCTGATTGTTACACACATATGTGGTTCTTCCCCAAACTGTTGCCACAAGGTAGGAAGCACACAATTGTTTAGAATCCCTTTGTATTCTGCAGTATTACAATTTCCTTTCATAGGAACTAAGAGTCCTAAACATGTTCCAACCAAAGTGAGCTCCATAAAGACATAGTTTGCTAAAGTTGGACTGGAGAAACTTGAGTGTTCTGCACAGAACCCTGAGCTCAACCCCTGAACACATTTGGGATAAACTGGAATGCTGGCAATGTGCCAGGCCTTCTCACCTGACAACAGCATGGGGGGCTGAATCTGGAATGGGATGTTTAAAGAGCACAGTATGGATGTGATGGTCAGGTGTCCTCATACTTTTGGCCATATAATGTAGTCATACTGTATAACATGAGGTAAATTAACATGAGGTAAATGTCAGTCATGGCATTTGATGAAAATGAATCTCATTGTCTTTTTTCACTTGAATGATCCCTTGATTGAACACTATGCACTCCTACACAGTGGTGATATATGTAATCAGTGATTAATTTAGTAAGTTTTGTTCTATTTGCTAAAAATATCAATTTTTATTAGCAATTTTTCCTCATATGTCACATAACCAACAACTTAATGAAAGCATAATGGTCACTGTGTGAGGAAAGCAAACTTAACAAGCAAGCTAACATTATTTTTGCTGGCAGGTAATAGAAAACATTAGAAAGCAATTTAGACCATTTCTGCATCATTTTGTTGAAAGGTATTTATTTAAGTAAACGTCTCCTGTACAGACAGCATATCCCCAGTTGTGGTCAAAACCAGATTTTCTTTTGACTGTTTGTCTGAATTCAGCCACAGTGACATCTGATGGGTTTCCAATGTCTAATTTATCACATTTTCTTGAACTTCATCTCTCCAAAATTTACACATGTATAGCGCATGCGCAATTTTGCATACCTCCTACAGATAATAAATGTGCTCTTAAAATATTCTGCAACTCAGCCAGAGTCTGTAGTGGAATATAGTATCTGACACTGCTGGAGGTGAACATGGGGGTTTCTACTCACAAATATTCTATGGCCTGTTATGAACTCAAAGTGCGGTTCATGCTATTTCTGCTATGCTGTTTTTGTACTGCTCCATGTTGAGCACTGCTGATGAATTACAGATGAGCCAAAACATGATGATATAGCCTCCTTCCACCTCTGTGTGTGTGTGTGTGTGTGTGTGTGTGTGTGTGTGTGTGTGTGAGTGTGTGTGAGAGAGAGAGAGAGAGAGAGAGAGAGAGAGAGAGAGAGAGAGAGAGAAAATGGGGAGAGGGGGGTTTATACTTGTGTAAAGTTATGGCGTTTCAATCCATAAATGTAAATGCAAGACTTCTTATCACTAATGATTATGTATTATTTGGATGTAGGTTGGTGTAGAGCAGAGCGGGAGAAACTTGTTTTTCTGCTGGTGGGTAAAATCTATTGATTGAAAATTCACACAGCTCCAAAGTGATAAATATTCAGCGCTGAATATGATTTTGAAATGGTGATCAACATTCGGATGGACCGCTTTCCTCGCCTCGACATCGATGGGCTCTGGTTCAACTCGCCTACAGTATTACAGGGCTTTATTTTTACTCCGGTAACTTGGGCATAAAGAGTGTGATGTGTGTGCATGTGTGATTTGTGTGTGTGTGTGTGCGTGTGTGCGTGTGTGCGTGTGTGTGTGTTCGCAAACCCTGAACAGTTAAAAACTCCCCAGCTTCATAGTGAGGACATCTCATGACAGACACTAATAAGATTCAGTTCCCCATGCACAAGAGATTCAAAGAGAAAGATTCCCTCAATCCACGTAGGTACATTCAAAGCTAAAGGTCTGTGCTCTAGCGCTCTCCGGTTCATTATCATTCTCAGGTTATCCGCAGCCTAGGGAATCCTGAGTACAAATGAATTAGAGAGAATTAAGGAACCTCAGAGGCCTGAACCTTCTACAAATCTTGGCTAAGATGAAAGGTACACAGCCACAATTCTCATGCAACTCCCTTCCTGAGCCTTCTGTCTACCCTCCCTCTCTCTTTCCCTCACTCGGCTCTCCTCTCTGAAGTGGCAGCAGCACAGGCAGTTAATGTTGCCTAACGTCTGCTGACCGCGGGTTGGGCCGTGTGGGAGACAAGGCCTTTTATATGGGGCGGCAGGACCGCACCTCCGATCACTGGCGATTAATTACAGACTAGGAGCCGTGCAGAACAGAGATCCACTCCCTTCTGTCTGGCCTTCCTCTCATCTCAGGCAGTCAGAGAACTCCACACCACTCAACTCACCTCTCCACGACTGCCTACCTGTTGGAAGGAACTTGCAAAAAATTACATTTAGCTTCCACTTGAATGCAAGGCCACACTATATCATTATAGAGTTTCAGATTACATTGTTTAGAGTGAATATTGTAAAGAGACAGCAAGCCTTTATTCAAACCACATGCCATTGTCCTGTAGAACAAACATGTTAGGACGCAATTTTTTAAATGATATGTTTCTCAAGTGCTTTCTAATAACAGGTGCAAGTAATGGTGCAGTTGCAGCTTGAAGTAGGTTACGTATATTTTTTCAGCATTTTGAACTTCAGTGTTGGAACAATAGCACTGACCTTGAGACATGAGTGGCTTGTGATCTGCAAAAATGTATTTCAAAATAAGACTCTCCACCAGGTGTGTGGTAGCAGTGTAAAGACTCGTCTGCTGTTTTGTCTTCATGCTCACTGCAGATGTCCTCTGTGTGTGTGTGTGTGTGTGTGTGTGTGTGCAACTTTTGTATCTGTCAGGCATAAAAAACACTCAAGAAAGTGTCTGGATCTTTTTTTTCTCGTCTTTGTGCCCCCCTCATCCCTCTTTGCTGCCAACCCAGCTTTGCGACAGACTGCCGAGTCGGCCTTTCTCCCCGAGCTCATTCACCATCACACACTGCCCTTGTGCTGGACATCAAATGACCAGTCAACCCCCTGAGGAGCGCTCGAGTTTCAGCCTCCTCGTTTCAGCGGCCGGCTGCTCTTGTCCCCCAGCCCGTTCCCGCGCCAAGACACAGGACATCTGCCTGTCTGAGCAAGACAGGGACGCTCACCGGCCTCTCTGTCCATCTGTCAGCGGATCATATTGTCCTGTCACGTCATCTACAGCTTATTATTCCGTCCAAAACAACAAGGTGGTGCTGGTGTGTGGACGTGTATGTGTGCGTGTGTGTGCATGTGTGTGTGTGTGTTGGGAGGGTTCGGTGTTTTTGTATTATCCAAATTGACCTGCAGTTACATGTAACAGGTTTTAAAGGGTTTATGTGCCAATGTTTATGCGGTAATGATTATCACATAATCTAATTACGTGTGCATTCAACAAACCCCCAGTTAGTCGATGAGAGGCGCAGTAATCAATAGAGAGGAATTTGCATAAAAATCTATTTTGCAGGCATGGCAGTGTATGGTCGGCGCTGAAGAGAACTCCTGGGATGGACATTCTGCTAGCTCACTGGCCTCGGGCATGGAGGTGAACTCTCATCTATTCTCTCTTCCTAAAGATGACTGGAATTCATCCTCCTGTGTGAGCTGTTGGATTTGTTGATTGCAGCTACATTTTGTTGATGTACATGTTACTGAATGAGCCCACTGGATTGTTTAATATCGTTTGCTTATGGAGCAAAAATTACAGGTCATTTCAGAAAAAAAAGCAAGAAACGATGCATCTGCTGATTACAATAAGAATGAAACCTCCGTCATTAAGCCAGGTCTGTTTTCATCTCTGGTCTGGATGTATGGCGTGTGTGTTTTCAGTGTGTGTGTGTGTGCACAGACTCTAGGATAGATGTTTGGTTAGTGATCTTGCAGGGCTTGCTGTTGGCTGGGAGCCACATGCGTATTGCAGCGTGGGTCCCCTGCTCTGGCTGCTCCCAGCCTCCTGCTCAGAGCGTGGGGTGAAGGAGAAACGATCACACTCTCCTTGTCAGCTGCAAGGGTAATTACTGCTGGCTGAAATTACTCAACATTTGTTTATTAGCTCCCCAGAGCCCACTGTAAATAGATTGTCCGTTATAGTCGGAACGCATTAGAGTGCAAGCCACTCCTCAGAAGCCCCCAGCCTCCTGTTCGCTGGGAGTTATTCGCCGGCTGCTCACTTATTGAGCGCTCGGCATCCAGCAGCCATGTTTGACATGATCGCTTTCCATTAGCTGTGTTGAGTCTAATACTTCATTCGGTGTGCTTAAATCACCACAACAAATCAGCTTCATTAGGAACACTGAGGGGGTAGAAATAAGACTCAGCTAAGTCAAAATTAGCCAGAATGGAAAGAGATTTGGGAGAGAAATTTAGCACACAATCAGGGGTGATTGTTTCATTTATTTTTTTAAACTTCATATTCAAACACATCCAAAAGTGTAAAGGTTAAAGACATTGAGTGAAAATTGTTTGTTGTATTCTCTTTGTTGTATTTAACACCATTGCAATTCTCAATTCTGTTACAATTACTGAAGTATGATCCTTGCAAGTTTATCATCAAATGGTTATGGGATGCTAGGGACAGGGTTTGTGTGTTTGTGTGTTGGGTGATGAAGGGATGAGTGGAGCCAAGGTCTGTATTCATTTTGTTGGATAGTTCCTGTCAAAGATGACATTCTGAAACACTTGACCCACAAAAATGAATTCTCGGCCAGAGCCTGATGACAGCAGCGGCCAATTCATTCTCCTAAAACGTGCGCAGATAAAAAGGAGGGATTGCAATGGTGCTGTCAAAGGAAGAACAAAGCGAGGAAGAGAGAGCAAGAGAGAGGAGTGAGGGAGTAAATCTATGCTCGAAGGTGTGAAAGCCATACATAAGTAGCAGTTTACAGGGAAATAGCTAGAGCAGCAAGAGACAAACTGATATGGCTCCCAGTTTGATGATGAAGAGAGGGATATTGTTGGCATTTATGGAGGGAAAGATATTTAGCTGTGAAAACACACTAAAACATGTGTAGTGGAGTTGGTGACAGGTTGAGACGTGCTGTGTGAAAGGCAGACTAATAAAAGCCCACCTCTCTCACCCTCCCTTCCTCCCTCCCTCCCTCCTTCCCTTGCCTCCTGTATTGCTCTAATAACAGCCACTGCTGCACAGCCTGAGTGCAAATAGGGGCTTGGAGCTGCCGGACATCTATCACAGCTCTCCTGAGCCACATTACACCATCCTAATGGGCACTCACCACTTGATTATGATATTAATTTTCAGAGTTTCTCTGGAGTGATTTCATCTGTAATGTCACAAAGTATCTCTGCTTTAGAGACAACCTGTTTTCACTGCATGGCCATATTGTTATTCTTTACAGAGTCCCCACCCCTGTGTTTTGCTTCATGGAGTAGAGACCTGATAATCCTGAGCTTCTCAGCAAATCACATCACATACATCTTCCTCTCTCCTCTTCTTCTTTTTGACTCCCATGCTCCAACTATTCCTCTCCCCTTATCTTCCCATCAACCCATCCCCCTTCTTTTGCCAAACTCCCCTTTCCTCTACCCTCTTTTGCTCCTCATTGCCTGTCCTTTCCTCTCCTCCTCTGCCTCCTCCTTCTCCTCATGCCCCCTCCTCTCTCTCTTCCACTGTTCTCTCCTCTTGAGAGTCTGGGCAGTCCTGCCAACTCTCTGCTCATCTGACTAGATCAGCAGATGGTCAGCTACACTCAGGGTCTGAGGAACACGTTACGACGCAAACATTAGATGTCATTTTGCATTTTTAAATACACCCCCCCCCCCCACACACACACACACGCACACACTTTGCCCACCTGCAGATTGTCAGTGGCTGATAGCAAGAAACAGCAGACATGGGTACATAGCCAAATCTAATAGATTTATTTTGAAATGCCATCTTACAAAGAGCAAGTGGGAACCTCTGCTAAATGAGGACAGATAAGCAAATCAGAGGCAGTCAGGTTTTTGACTATATCAAGGTGGCTTTGCAGAATACACAAGTAGCCAGTGTGTTATCTATATCCAGGAATAAATTCATAATCATTGAATGGATGTACAGGTCACTTTTTCTGATGTTAAATGCTATCTATATCTATATACCTATATCAGTATTTTTTTGATAGATAAACCTGTCCCTCCAGGATTTTGTGATGTTGCGATCACAGAAATGTACGCAAAAGGAAACTCCGCAGTATTCGGAGGAACTTGCGATTTTTCAAAAATGACCGCAGAGTTGGGCCAAGACGGGTCATGTGACATCATCAAAACACGCATTCAGCCAAAGCCCTCCTTGATTCGCACGCATTGAACAAGAGCACAGCTAAAAGGTCTCATTTACGAACAAACATCGCTGCAAAAGACTGTGCAATGCAATTCTGTGCAGTTGCAATTTCGACAATTTATATAATTTTCTGCAAAAAAAAGCACAAAAAAATCTGCTGCATCAATCACAAAAAACTCCATGAAATCCTGTATGGACTGTATAAACAAACAGATAGATACACTGACAGACAGACAGATGGACAGAGAAAGACAGGCATATAGACTGACAGACAGATATACGCATAGAAAGACAGACAGACATTGAACAACAGATACACATAGAGACAGACACCTGGAGAGACAGACAGACAGACCCAAATCCAGAGAGATGGACAGACAGATAGTGCAGGGAGTAGTGTCTTCCAGGGTAATGTCACCATCCAGAGCCCAAGCACATACAGTATGTAGCAGACACTCTAAAATCTGCTTACTTATCAGCTTATCTGCTTACTGACAAGCTTTGACATTTTGGCATTAATATACAGTAGATCATAGTGTTTTAAAACCTCACATAAGTCTTCAGTTTTGATAACAGGAGAGGTTTGACAGCTTCACATCATTTCTGGGCTGTATAACGAAACTCATCTTATCTAAAAGCACAAACTAGCAGTACTCGGGGGCTGTCTCAGAATTGAACAGCCATCAGTCAGCATAAGGAATTCCATTCATCTAACAAGACGTCTCTAAATCTATGTGAGAAGAGACTCAGTATAATAATAATTGCCTTTGAAGACACACGAAAAGAGAAGAGATATGAAATAAAAGATACACACTAAAGAAGACATTAGGCTGAGGGAGGGGAGTTGTGCCTCAGAGGACGCTCCTCTAAATAGCATTGAAATGAGAAGTTTCTGTGGATTGAAGTCAGAGAGCAATACTCTAGAAAAGGCCAGCAGGCCACACCAAATAATCCTTGACTTAGCGTCCCATTCTGAATCCCGTATTAGCTACAGAGATTTTAATGTAAATATGCCATTACGCTGTCATTACAGTGATCAGTCCGTGTGCCGTACAGGTCAGCGCAGCCACTGTTAATTTTGCAGGCAAAAGCTTTTTTTCCCTTCTCTCTCTTGAAATGTTAACTTTCTATTAGTTAATGTACCGTGACTAAAATTCAAATTAGACATAATTTATTTTAATATCTGTGACTAGCTAGCCTGACCATTTAGCAATGGTCTCCCGCAGAATACAAGATAGTAAATTGGAGTAATTTGCATTGGATGGTTGAGGTACGCCTCATCTCTGGGTATTGCTATTGTGAAGTCAGGGATGATTCATTTTTTTTTCTTTCATGAGGTACAAGTGTTCTGAATTGAATAAAGCCAGCCGTCACATTTAATATACGCTGTTATGAGAGTGGGAGAAATAGTGGTGACGTTTGGTGTAGATGATGACAATGGAAGATTGACCTCATGGCAGCCAATTGAAAATAGCCAGATATGTAGTATAGTATATAGTATATATTTTTTTTAATGTAATAGATTTTTGTTAATGTAGTTTTTTCAAGTACAGAGAAAATGTTACTTTACAAACATAAATCATTTTATATTAAACTGTCACTACACATGTTGACGACAGTGTCCACCATTTATGACCCCAAATATCTTGCTATTATCTTAGCTTGTTATATATATATATATATATATATATATATATATATATATATATATATATATATATATATATATATATATTGCTATGTTTTGTTGCTGTGGTGTCAGTTGGATTTGTTTGTTAACATTTGTTTTTTATTTTACTAGGAATTACTTTCAGTGGTTGTTTCTTAGACTCAGGGAAATGGGAGCAGGGGGGGTTGTTGGGATTGGAATGGCTTCATCCAGCTGATTGGAAACAGCTGGCCGAAAAGAATCAGCCCGCCCACTTGAGACAGGGCAGCTTTGACCTCCACTGGTGTGTGTGTGTGCGCGTGTGTGTGTGTGTGTGTGTGTTTATCTGCCAGACCTGGAACATGGTACAGGATGGTACCAAGCAGCCTCCCATAACAATCTACCCAGTCTCCACTACATCTCTCTTGGCATCACTGCAATATAAAGCATGTGTGATTTTGCTTTAGTGCACACAAACTGATGGGAGGTAAAAGATGCTAGAAAATACTTTGACATTTGTGTGTAATGTCTTATTTAAAATGTATCGCTTCTGCCTATGTAAATAGAAAATCTTTGCAGTGTGTGAATTTAAAATTTCATAAACAGAAAATATCGCCATAAAGTTTAGCAATTAAAAAAATAAATAAATAGATTTTATTTACACTACAATATGAATATCTTAAAAGTTTGTATACAATATTTCTACATCTAAAACAGTCTTATTAGACATCATATAGATCACGTGTAGTGTATGTTTTCAAGATCACCAGTGATTTCATTAAAAGATAGGAATATTTGACCATTTTGACTTTTGAAATTTGTATTATTGGTCCCCTATGAGGAAAACTGCTTTTTTACAAAAACATATTTTAAAAGCTAAAAGAGCCAAATCGTTTCCTTTGGGTTGCTGGGGTTAAGGTTACGTTTAGATTTAGCTGTAGCATAGCATTAATTATTTGCATTAATTACTATGTCAATGGAAGGTCCTCAACGGGATAGCAAGACAAATATGTGTGTGTGTGTGTGTGTGTGTGTGTGTGTGTGTGTGTGTGTGTATTCCATCTCCTCTGATATTCCTTCTCATTCATACATCAATATACACCCTTCATCCAAATCATCATGGTGTTGGATAAATAGGCTATCTGCGAACTGAATTTTTATTACTGTTATACCAGTAAGCCACTTCATAACTTCATGTTCCTAAAGAGCTCTTTACTTTCCCCCAGATGGCTGCAATGAATTGATTGACTGAAAAAGCAGCTGCTCAGAGTATTTGCGAGCTTGCTTTGACCAGTTTGTCTTTGTAAGTGATTTCAGATGTCTCACCGGGAAAGCTAAACTAAAGAATGAGATCCAAAAAGGGCCCTTTAAATTTCACTTGACAGCCGCAAGCTTAGCCAGACTTGGGGCAACACACACACACACACACACACACACACACACAATGTGCACACAAATACATACACCCAAACACATACACCAAATAAAATATTACAACTCATTATTTATCTTATTCTTTCTGCAAGGTAAACTAAACACATATGCACCAGCAAAGATGAGTCACCACTGAAATCATAAATGCTTGCTGTATTATAACAAAACCATGTCTGGCATCTCTGATTACTCACAGAATGAAGGTTGTTCATGTCAAAAGAAAGCCGCTGCTTTGTGTAAATGCTGCACAAGTTTATCGGAGTCTTAGTAGTTCAGCCTTGAGTCTGAGGGCACGAACCATTTCTTCAGCTCTGTCTGCGACGTGCATCTGCCCTTAACATTCACGCATTCAAATATTTATCAAGGTGTTTCCTTTTTATGAATGCTGAGCATTTTATGCCTACGGAAAACAAATCTGCACTGATATTAATATTAATGACTATGCTAATGAGTTGAGCTTGATGGGAAGACACTTATTCATATTAGATTCATTAATGTAATGAATGCATGGAATGATCAGATTTTAATGTTCCTCTGTCCTGGATATGCAATGAGCGTTTCGAGAGAAAAATTATGAAACGACAGAAGAGTCTAAGCATTGATAACCTGCACCGGTGTATAACGTTTAACGTGTACTTAAAAGATTTAAGAGAACACAGAAATGTTAAACATTACACAAAAAAGGCAGAAATTGAGTTCATTTACCTCAACCCCCTTCTTTCAGATGTGCTAAACTGCTTACCGTGCTGAGATATCGCTCCAATAGGCCTCAAATATGAAGTGGGGGGGAACCAATTTAACTACTGGCCACCAAAGTCATTAGTAGAATGATCTATGTTGAGATTTTCTCTGTGTAAGCTTCTTATCAAGACCAGTCTGAAACACATGCCACTCCATCCTCTGTAAGAAATTCTGAGATATAAAAATACAATGCATTTGACATTTTGAAGCTTTGATTATACTTGTTAATGACAAACTCATTTCAGATTGAACTTAAAAGTGCGACTTTGGACTGGAGAGTGCTCTTAGCTGTGATGGGGAAGAATAAATATATATATCTTGGCACCTGCTTTTCACATGAGTTTCACTCAAGGTCTAGAATTCTGGGTCATTATATTTAACTCCTAATAAGGAACTATTCCAGGTGGGTTTCTTTTTAAGGTGATTTATAGCTTTCATATTGAGGCTTAATTTCTATGATGCATGAATTCACACTCTTTTCATTTACGTTAATATCGCAGAACTCATGCTACATTATCTCCCTCCATTAAACAAAACGTGCAGCAAAGGCGCTTTAGTAAATTGAATGAAAGTGAGGCTGTGAGTTTTGAAACACATTAAGAGCATCATGGCCAGCTTCTGTCATGCAGGAAGGAAGCTATCATTATATTATGTATAGTCTTGTGAACAGGCATTTAATGCAGCAATCCAGACCACCTATAGGTAGTTTAATTTCTTTAAAGATTAATCTCTTTAGGAATTTCTGAAATGAAAACACTCAAATTGTTTTATCCTTTATATTATTCCTAATAAATCAATTATATTGACACTAGAACAACTTTAACCTGAAGTAAAAAGTGTATATAGCACAGCTTTCCAAAATGAGTCATTACCAATTTATTCTGTTTTACTTAATACATCGCACCATTAAAGACCTGCAAAGACATCCCTGAACTAACACATGTAGTCACTCTGTAAGTATGTAAGCACATTTTTCCAGACTCACCTTAATTAGAGGAACCGCACATTTTACTACCTTTAGCAAATTAAGATATCTAGGAATGGATCTTCTGACTGAATGGAGCTAAGTGTTATGTTCATGAGTGCCTAATTAACATGGTTCCCTCCTGTGGTTTTTCAAACTGCTGTCAGATGTGGTGGTCTGGCCCTCTGATCACCCCTCCCAGAGAGCAGGCTCATGCTGGTGGACTGGCACAACACTATAATTTTACTGCCATGTTCTTCACCACCCCCCTCACTAATGACTGGTGGAGCTAACCAATCAATTGTGTTGCTATTAACACGTTAATATAGGCAAATATTATCCAGTCATATAAAACAATAATATTCACATGCCTAATAGCAGAGGTGTTAAAAAAAATTGTAAACTTCAATTTTACCAAATCTCTCTCTCTCTTTCACACACACACACACACACACACACACACACAGAGTATTCCTTTAGCTTCTAAGCATCTTTTAACCACCGAAGGATCAAGCTGAGCTCATGATTAAAAATAATTACAAATAAGCAAAGCAGATAATCACATCATTTAACTAAATATAATATTTACTTAAATAGACACCATTTTATTTCCCTCCTTTAGATCTTTCTACATAATGTTCCTGCATGTTCATTTACTGTATTTAATTAATGACACTAAGCATGTGTATGTGTATGTGTTGTGGAAAGCTAGGTTATGTAAATTTATAAGTACTCAAATGTTAAATTTGAATAAATAATGTCATGTCTCTTGTCCTTGTAAAATGCCAGATAATACAAGCAGAGATAGTACCGATTCTATTATGTTCCCAAATTGAGACTTTGTTAAAACCATGAAAAAAAGAGAAGTGTGTTTTGTGCTATTTTCTTTTCTCTGGTAAATATCACAACTTCACAATTTGTTTGGGGGGAAACAATAAAAAAATTAGCCAATCCTATCAAATGCAGAATTTCACAAATCTACCTTTCCTCTGAGCTGATATTCTTTCTCTAAACTCTTAATGCCACCGATTACTGTAGGTATAAATTATTTGTATTTATTCATCTATTAAGATGTAGCTTTTCACGTTACTAGCCCCAGCGCCTCCCTATGTGTTTGCTAGCAGTGAGTGAAATATGTGCGAGGCTAGCTAAAAACCTTCAGCTTCACAGGGCGCGCAAAACAGGCGCTAATTCTATGAGATGGATGGGCGGCGGCGCGCTGTGGCTGAACGGCGTGTTTATTTAAAGCAGGCGCTGGTGCCGGTGAAGGATAATTCCGGTCAGCGGTGGGCTCCCCGTGTAAGGAGGGAGCGGAGGACCACCGCAAGGAAGGTGACAGTGACTGAGCGCGCGAGCCTGCGCCACTACATTCATCTACGAGCGACGGCGCGGACACAGCGGGCACGAGCACTCCCGGAGACCTGCCCGTGACCGCGCACCCAGCTCGCGCGCACACATTTTCTGCACTCCAGTCCCATTCTGCTTCCCTCAATAGAAAAAACAAACAAACAAACAAACAAACCAACAAAAAAACCATGTCAAGCGTGACATGGTTCACTTGTTTTGTAAGTAAATTAGCGTGTTTATGAGTTAATTCTATATGAACGCTCACCACTACTTAGCAAAGTGGATAGCTTCGAGTTTATTTGTTTGTCAATAGCCTGTAGCATGTCCCATGGACTAGGCTAAGTGTAATTACAGTGTACTTTTAGTCATTCTCAGTCTGTTCTTAGGCATTTACACATATGAGGGAAGCTACTGTTCTGATGTACCAACATATGAGGGAAATATAGACAATGGTTCTCGTATTTTCTGGTTTTTCTACCTTTACTTTGTTGGCATAAAATAACTATGTTCTAGCTTGCTAAATAGCCTCAAGATGCGCTTCGAATGGCTTTCCACCTATAAGCTACTTGGTATAGCTTATTTGCATGTATTGCAGCAAAACGGCTTCCATTTTGGAAAAATGTTTCGATTTTCAGTTTCTAAATTGCAACTATTGTAAAGCATTGCTTAGAATGTCAGCGAATTTGCAGAAAACAAACCATGGCAGCTCTGATTTTACTACATCATTCGGGTATACTTCATCTTATTGAATTTTCCAGGGTGAATACACTACTTTGACCAAGCATAGGCTAAATACTAGGTTGGCGTACATATTTCCCAGTTGTCTAGGAGTTTTCCTCACAACTTTAGCCACTTGAATGGTGAGTGTATTGTGTGCTCAACTCATCAAAAGTACAAAATTATGAGTTCCATTTGAACACACCAAGCAAGTTGGAAATGCAGTGTAGCTGAATAGCCTCATTGACTCTGCGGTCACTGTAGATTATCTAGCTAAATTTAACCACAGGATCTATTTCTGTCAGTCTAGGAAAATATACAGACATTAAACAATTTTAGCTGTGAAATGGCCAGGTAAATTTGTTAGTGTACTTTTCAGCTGAACATCATAGGGAAATTCCAGTCCATATATTGGCCACATTTTGACAGAAGTTAAATAGTATTGTGGAAATGATTAAATTGCCAAGATTTAAGTACAGTAAATCTTGTCCATTAAGTACAAGGCAACATACAACAATGCCAATTTAGCCAAAACAAGATACCTTAAGAGACCTGTAGCCTTCCAAATGAGACAGCAGTCATCTCAGGACAGTGGAAATACTGACTAAATGCTTCCTGTTTAAGCAGTTTAATCAAAAATGAAACTCACTAGACAAACATGCATTTCAGAGCTGCTTGGAGAAGCATTAGAGCAGGAGTTTGAAAGACGCACATAAGTGAAAAAAAAACCTCTAGAGAAGATGCAACCCTTTACTTCCCTTGTCACATTAGAGCAGACTCTTCGCTCCATCTGCTGTGTTGTTAATGTCAGTAAACGGTGGTCTTTGAGTGGGGGCACCTCTAGCCCTGGGCTATACATATAAAGAAGGCCAAGATGTGAATATGAGCTTAAGGAGCATATATGTATGTATTTAAGCTGCCCTCTGCTGTTCACAGTCTTAACGACAAGACAAACTGTGAGAACAAAAGGAATCCAGAAAACTGCTGTTGTGTGTCTTGTGTGCTTGTTTGAGTTGACTAGAACTAGCGCTCAGAGACAAACATGGACTAGAGCATTGTAATATGTTTACTCCTCTAAAGTAAAAGCAACCATGCAATTGATCATCTATGGTATTTCACACACTTGGCAAGATGATTGTGATAAATATAGTCCAAAGCAGCTTGGATGTCCATGTAATAGTTCCATTAAACAATATAGTTGATTACATGGCCTCTCTGTTCATCAAGTCATGGCAAAATCACCAAAGCTAGTTGAACCAGCTTAGATAATTTTGATCCATTTTACTGTTTGCATGTAGTACAGTATGCTATATCTTAAGCAGCTTTCTCCATTTGTATATGTGACCCAGTCACTTTCAGTCACAAGATTCCTTTCCTCAGTCTATTTCCTGTGTATTTACTGTAGTAAGAAATAGAACACTTGTACATAGGGTATGCAGTTATAGGACAGGGTAGTGTGATCCGTTACCAGCCCAAATTTGATTATTTTCCAATAACAGGACATTACCACAGCAATTTGCCAGGGAATACATTGTTGTTATTAATTAAAGCACACCACATCATGATTTTTATCTGTTTATATTTACATTTAATGTTGTGAAATCTCTAAGAGACACGTTAATTCCTGTTATCACTTATTTACATCAGCTGTCATTCCCTCACCAGCATCTCTTTTTTCCATATCTTGAAGTTAAGATAAAATATGCAGCTTATCATTTTACTGAGAAACCAAAAAGCAATGAGAAAAAAAACCCAAAAAGTACTGACACTGCATACCCCTTCCATAAATTTTTAATATATATTTCTTTACTGAAAACTCCACCATATCAAAGACTTTTAAAATTTAACATTTTTCTTTGTTAAATAATTTTTTTCAATCTATTAATTATCCATGAATCCATTAATTATTATTTAAATTACTTAAAAAAAAATGTCTGAGCAAATAATTTTTTTAATTGAACAATTCTGTGGCATAATGCAGTATAGCGAATGCATTTCATGCAAGGCAGTATACAGTGCCCTTCACTAATATTGGAAACCTTGGTAAATATGAACAAAGAAGGCTGTGAAAAATTGGCTTTATTTTTTAAACTTTTGGAATTTTGTTTTTAAAAAAATCACAAAAATATTTTGCTGTCATGGATATCAAGCAATTGCAAACATAACAGGTTTATCTGGAAAAAAAATATCTTCGTTAAATATAGGTGTGCAACAATTATTGGCACCCCTGTGAATTCATATGAGAAAAATATATTGAATGTATATTCCCATTGATATTCTATGTTTTTAGTGCATCTTGGTCACTAGGAACAGGAAATTGTTCAACCATGACTTCCTGTTTCACAGGGGTAACACAGAGGCCAAATTCCCTTAGTCATTCATAACAATAGGTAAAGCCAAGGAATACAGCTGTGATGCATGGCAAAAGGTGGCTATAAGAAAATAGCACAAGCATTGAAAATGCCCATTTCCACTATCAGGGCAATAATTAAGAAGTTCCAGTCAACTTGAAATCAACTATGAATCAACCTGGAGTTTGACGTGTGTCTTTATTGTCTCAACGCACTTTGCAGAGGATGGTTCGAGTGGCCAAAAAATCTCCAAGGATCACAGCTGGAGAATTGCAGAAGTTAGTTGTGTCTTGGGGTCAGAAAGTCTCCAAAACTACAATCCGAAGTCACCTACCTCACCACAAGTTGTTTGGAGTTGTTGTTTCAAGAAAAAAGCATCTACTGTCATCTAAAAACTAACTCAAGCATCTTCAGTTTGCCAGACACTACTAGAACTTCAAAGGGGATCGGGTTCTATGGACAGATGAAACCAAAATAGAGCTTTTTGGCAATAAACATCAGAGGTGGCTTTGGCGCAGACAGAGAGGTAGTCATATGGAAAAGTACCTCATGCTCACGGTTAATTATGGTGCTGGCTATGTAATGTTTTGGGGCTGTTTTTTCTGCCAGAGAACCTGGACATTTTGTTAGGATACTTGGCATCATGAACTCTATCAAACAACAGATATCAACAGATATTAAATGAAAACCTGACTGCCTCTGCTAGAAATCCAATGCAGTGGTTGGATCTTCCAGCAGGACAATAATCCAGAACATACATCAAAATCACCCCAAAAATGGTTTACTGACCACAAAATCAAGGTCCTGCCATGGCCATCCCCGTCCCCTGACTTGAAACCCATAAAAAACCTGTGGGAAATGAAGATTAGAATCCACCAGTGAAATTTGAAGGATCTGGAGAGATTCTGAATGGAGGAATGTTCTCAGATCCCTTGCCATGTATTCTTCAACCTCATCAGGCATTATAGGAGAAGACTCAGAGCTGTTATCTTTGCAAAGTATTGACTAAAAGGGTGCCAATAATTGTTGCACACCTATATTTAACAAATATATTTTTAATAAACCTGTGATTTGTTTGCAATTGTTTGATATCCATGAGAGCAGAGTATTTGTGTGAATTTTTTTAACAAAAGATCAAAAGGTTCAACAATAAAGACAATTTTCACAGCCGCCTTTTCTCATATTTACCAAGGGTTCCAATATTAGTGGAGGGCACTGTACTTTAAGCACTATCCTTTTGTATACTTTTAAAATTATTTTTATGTTTAATATTGTTATGTTTACTGTGAAAATTATAACGCACCATACATGAATGGGTTCATGAAGTCATGATAATCAAAAGAAATGTCTCAGTCCTATTTCTTCTAGCTTGTAGCAGTGTAGCTGCTGCATTAAGCACCTGTGGTGTTGTGAAATGTAGAGATCAGTTGTGAAATGTGGAGTGCTATTAGTGATAGGACTTATTGTAAATATAATAATCAAGATTTCTCAGTATGTAGTGGACAACAGCCTCAGGCCACTTTATGTCTGCACAACATTACTCTTACAAGTGTAAATTAGAAGCCTCCTTTAAGGAGAAACACTCTGCAGCCCTTATATTATTTAATGCATTTAATTTTAAAAGATCTGCCACTAGATATTGCTGATGGGTCTAGGTTATAAGGTGCACTAGTTGTGCTTTTGTTGCCACCTTCATCTTTGCTGAGGTTATACCTTCCTCCTTGAAGCTACAAATTTGACCCTTTTTTCCTGACAATTAAATTATTATTGTGCTGTTCAAAAATGTGTGCACAGAATTCTAATTAGGGTCTAGGTTTGCAATTGTTCCATATGCTAACTAGGACAGCAAATCTCCACCACTACCAACAGAAACACCCCTCACACATTACCATATCATCTGAATGTAGTTTTACCTGACGTAATGGGGGAGATGTGTGGAAATGACACATCAGATGCTTTGGCTTTCATGTATATGTTAGCCTAAAAAATAAGATGGATTTAAAGTCAAGTGTATCTTAATGAGTCAAACAGCCCAAGCCTGGCTATGTTACTTCACACGGCTCAGCTGCTTTAATGTGAGATCCCCTTTAAAGTGAGAATTGCTGTTTCTAACCTCAGAATATTATCTTCTCCGTCTTCTGTTCTTTGTGTTGGCTGCGGGCACACGTCTGGGAGGAATTCTGCACAGCCCATACAGCAATGTCTTTGATAATCCCAACTCTTTAAGCACTGATAAGATGGGCAATTTAATGTAATTATAAACTGGATGGCACAAATTGCACTACAGTATCTTTAAATGGCATAATGTGCCGAAGTACACTAGCAATGGGACTCACTCTCTGAGTCTGCTCACAATTACTTCCTGGGTGACAGTGCGGCTGTAGAACTAATTTTGCACAAAATTTGACATTATCAACGTAATTGGCTCTTACTGAAAGCTTGCGTGACACATTCATCAAACGGCCGCCTGTAAATACGGCTGCAAAACGCATTAAGAGGCAAGGCAAACACCACTCATTTCTGCAATAAATGCTGTTGACTAACACTATCATTACCTCCAAGCTTAATTACTTTTTGCTTTTTTGATTTAATTGCTTCAATAAAAAGATTCTGTAATGCATTTTTAATTACACTGTCCAAGTGACCTATGTAGAGAGTATTTTACAACAGTAGGCTAATAATTAGCCTGTCACACAGCAGTTAGGAGGTATTGTCTGCATGTCCTCTCACTGGCCTACTCCTGGCACAACCAGCAATCGGAGCCTCTTGTATTTTAGCTCCCGTTCCTCTTTTTTAAAAATAGTCAAACAATAAGTGCAGTATGAGAAGATATGGGCTGTCTAATTTAGCTTTGTGTCAGTTATTCTGGGACTCCAGTGTGGGAGAGACGCTGCTGGGATTGGTATAAGCACCTGAGGTCAAGAAGACCTCAGTTTGAACTGTATGTTCACTCACACTTTCAAATCACACAGACATTCTATGAATTTTAGAACTAGCCTAATTCTCACATTGTTTTTGCAAACATACATTATATATATATATATATATATATATATATATATATATATATATATATATATATATATATATATTATATATATTCTTTCTTTTTCTCTAGGCAGGAGAGTGATGTTAACATGAGTTCATATCATTACTGATACTAGGTCATAGCTACAGCTTTTCCTAACAAGATGTACGATAGTATTATTAACAGATGAAACCTGGCATGATCACACAGACCACTGGAATTTTCTGACTTTACTAACTAATCAAACCTTACATAAGCAAATGCTTTGTTTATGCATGGAACACAGATTCATTTCCCCTTTCAGTCAGGATTGAAGACAATCACAGCTGACAGCTCTTCATTTTCCAGATTCAGGATGCTGGACTAATCCAAATTAATGTGCGAGTGAACGTCCCCACATAAACACACACAAACACACACACACACACACAGTCACAGCAAGCTGACCCTCACAGCTTCATATTCCTGACTATAATTCATGATGTAATAAATAAAACACAAAGGGGTTTTGCAGTGCTGGGAAACAATGCCTTGTGCTCCTGCTGATGTACTGACTGTTCATCGAATAGTCTCAGATCAGTGCACACCATCTCTGCTGTACCAACCCATAATATAGCACACACACCCTAGCCTCTGAGTGCATCTGAGGATGTGTAAGGGCTGTCAGGTAGATGCCTTGTCATTCCTCACACCCCATTACCTTGACCATATCAACCTCTTTAGCAAGGTGCAGTCTCCCTTGCAGACACATATACCAAAATTACAATTTGAATGTAAACAATTATGAGGTGCACATAAAATTAGTTTAAACATTTTGAAAATCAATCATACTGACAGATTGTGTGTTTTAATTAATGTGGAACAATACAGTATTACTTTGGAGTAAAACCTTTAAAAAGTGCTAGAGTGAGCAGCAGAATTATTGTGGATAGGTCTTGGTATTCAGAGATGGCACTGGCATGCCGCCACATCGATTGCAGTATTTCTGGGCTCTTCTCCACTATCTCCAGGTGGATTTGGGGGGGTCCAGACCCTGAGAACCTCAAATCTAACTTTCTATCGTTTAAGAGTGGTGGGAAGAAATTAGTAAAAAAGAGGAGTAGAGAAGAGGCCTGTTGTGGAACTGAATCAGGAGGAGGAGGTTTGTGGGTGGTGATGGCAGTGTTGGGGGGCAGGGGGGAGGGAAAGGGGGGTATAAGTCTTCATTTCATGCTGCAATGCTTAAGAGCTGCTGAGAGCATTGACAATTACAGGAATCCCCAGTGCCTCTTTGCTCTCTGGCTGCTCAGTGAGTTCCTAGCAGGGCTCACAGTGACTGGTCAGGCCCATGGCAGTGAGCTGGGGGAAGCCTGCTTTCTAAAACCGTCCTATCTGAACCCTCAAGAGGCTCGGCGGCTTTCACAGTCCTGAGAACCTGAGAGAGAAAGCAAAAGATAGAGAGAAGGAGGCAAGTAGATCTTATTTGCACAGGAGCTTTCTTTCTCTCAGGCTGTTGATACAGATTCAAGAAGAGATATTCCTATAAATGGCTTTTATAACAATTTACAAATGTTTAGAAATAAGAATTGTTAAAATTCTTATACATACTTAAAAATGGTGCCAGTTATTTAGAGCAGTTACATAGAATTTTTTTTTGTTCTTTCCACATAATAGCATAATGGTAACATTTACAGTACAGTGGAAGTTTAGTTTGCTGTGGCATCAAAAATGGTTCAAGATACAGTACATAACTCAAATGGTTCTTTAGGAAACTGAAAATGTTTACTCTAGGGCATGACTCTTGACAGTGGGTTACAAAGTGGGAATGAAGCATAGCCAGGGGATCTCATGTTATTATTATTTTTTTTAAGTGATGGAAATTTAACTGACAAATAAATGAGCTATATTTATTATTGATTTCTAATCCTGGGGGGCATGGCCGCTTAATGGTTAGCACTTTTGCCTCACACCTCCAGGGTTGGGGGTTCGAGTCCTGGATCCGCCCTGTGTGTGGAGCTTGCATGTTCTCCCGTGCTTCAGGGGTTTCCTCTGTGTACTCCTGTTTCCTCACCCAGTCCAAAGACATGCGTTGTAGGCTGATTGGCATTTCCAACTTATCCTTAGTGTGTGAATGGGTGTGTGAGTCTGTATGCAATTGTGTCCTGCGATGGATTGACACTCAGTCCAGGGACTCCCCCGCTTCATGCCTGAGTCCCAAGGGATAGGCTCCAGGCTTCCTATGACCCTGTGTAGGATAAGAAGTATAAGAAAATAGATGGGTGGATGGATTTCTTATCATTATTTGCCTGTTTGATGGTCACCTGAATTGAACTGGTCTAATATAAACAAGTAGGCTTACAAAAAATGAAGAAAAAAATGCTTGGACATAATGAAATGAAATGAAATAAACATGGTTCCAACAAATAATTAAAATAATATTTAAATAATGACCTTAATATTGCTGCAAAAATTTGAGCAGAGGTGGGTAGAGTAGCCAAAAATTTAGTTGGGCCTGTGATGTCACCCCCCCCCCCCCCCATCAGTGACGTCACATCACAATGGTGAAAAATGCATTTTTCTGAATAAAACAAATCTGAGAAATGGCGAGATCACAGAGTGAGCTGCTGCGGGAAAAAGAAGAGATTGTTTTTTATCAAGCGCTTCAAACTAACTCGTAAGTATATTAAAATGGCTTGTCGTGTCAGACGCTGCAACAGATGCATGTTGTCACAGTATTAACATAGTGGAGGTTAGGACAGATGCAAGTGCCGATCAGAGCTTTTAATAAAGAGAGGCAGGCAGACAAATCCAAATCATGAGACAATAGCGTGGTCAAAAATAGGCAATGGGTCAGGCGATCTGCAAACAGTCATAAACTAGGCAAGGCAAGAAACGAGAACGAGCAACAAGAAACAAGATCAATGAACATGAACCAAAACAAGGAACAAGGCACAAATGCTTGGTATGGTGATAACACTCAATACTTCGTAAAGTCATTGTGCTCAAACATTCTCTTTATACTGTGGTTGTGAGTGCTGTGAATTTAATGCGGGTGTGCATGATTAGAATGAATGTGAGTGTTCTGGGAATTGCAGTCCATGGCGGCCATGTTTGTAGGCCACAGTGCACAATGGGAAATGTAGTCACTGGTTTGCTATGATATGACACATGTACTGTTTAATGTGTTCCAGACATGTTTTCTTCAGCACAGAAATTGCATTTTTACCTTTATATACTTATTTGTAAATTCACGCAAGTATTTCCATTTTGCATAAAGGCTCATCCTGACATCAAGCGAGTCTCCATTAAATTACACTGAATGAGCACGAGTCCACACATACGTGTCCATTAAACAGCGCACAATAGACAGGAAGCGCAATAACTCTGACTAAAATATTCATTTTGATCAAATATGTTGTTTGATGCTATCTTTAGCAATATTTAGAAAACATATTTAGTAACGTGTTACTGTGTTCAGATGAGTGAACGTGTGTGTTAATGCAGAACATTCAACCTCTTACCAGTTAACACTTAGTTTGTGCTTTATTTATTTATTTATTTATTAGCATTTTAATATAGTGATTTAACTTCTACTTTAAAGCTTGTGGACAATCTTGCTGTTTTCAAAATATAATGTTAATATATATATATATATAATAATTTGCACAATGTATAGCATAATCCACATAGATACATTTAATACCTTTTTCATAGTCTTCAGTTTGCACAATGTTTGAAGGACAACATACAGAATATAAAAATTGGCCTTTTAATCCAACTAATTGATTAAACGAAGAAATAATCGACAGATTAATCAATTACCAAAATAATCATTAGTTGCAGTCCTATTTTCAACACAGAATCTCACACACACCCCGAAAAACAAATATTTTCCCAACAGTTGACTGTCTTTATGTTAACAACAAGAACTTGTCAGCATTTAAACAAGACAACAGAGAACAAAAGAACAGACTATGAAACAGAACAGAAAAGAATGTGTGTAGAGAGTGAGTGAGTGAGTGTGTGTGTGTGTGTGTGTGTGTGTGTGTGCATGTGTCCTGTCTCCGTCGACACACTCGTTTCTTCCCCCTCTCCAGTACTGTAACGCCAAAAAAAGTGAGCTGTTGTTGCATCCGCGTTCAGACCACTGCAGCGTATCACGAGACTCGTGACTGCATTATACGTTATATAAACAAATTATTAAAACTACATATATTCATTAACATTTAACAGTAACAGAGGAACACCACAGAATGTAGCGAAGTAAATGTACAATTCTCTGATTAAAAATTAACTTGAGTAAGAGTATAAGTATGGCCAGTTAAACTTACTCTTAAAAGTAATTTTTTTTCTCCAAAAAGTTACTCAAGTAAATGTATTGAAGTAAATGTAGCGCGTTACTACCCACCTCTGGATTTGAACTTTAAAGATGCTTTTATGCCACCTTTATCTGTAGACATTACAAATTCTTATTTAAACATCACCTCTACACTGTGACACTTGTAACAAGGGAAAATACTAAATGAAATACGAACCAAACTGGAATATATAAAGTACACAAACATACGTATGCAAAGAAACATTTTCTTGAAATCTTAGTATCCCGAAAGCACTCGATTGATCACCAAAGTGCACACAGGTTTCCATTTAAAGTCCACAGATGGAATCTTTTCCTTTTCCTGTTTCTTTAAGGATGTCATTTCACAGGCTGAATGACTATTTTCATAATATCTCATTTAGTATGTTGAGTCGATCAGCTTAAATTGAATGTTGCATTTGTCATCTAAAGCGCAGGATGAGAGCAGTCTCTCTTGGCTCCAGAACCTGGAAGGCTTTAAATGAGCCCTGCTCTTTTTCTGCCTCAAACCAAAGTAGAATCAATTCCCCAGCTCCGTGACATCATTTAACATTTCACTGTCTATCCATATTATATATATATATATATATATATATATATATATATATATATATATATATATACACACACACACACACACACACACACACACTCTATAAAACCAACCCTGTTGTGCAACACAGACTAAATTGCCCCAACTGAATATGACAACAGTCAAAACCATTGCCCTAATTAGGGGGCTTCATGCCTAAGAATGTGAAGGGAAACTTAGTGCAAATGGGGAAAGGTGCTTTCATCCTGGCTCGGCTGGCCGCCTCAGTCCCTTAATGTATTACCACCAGCAGCTGCAATCACCAGAGCCAAATCTAAATGCTGATGATTCAGGAGAGAGCGGGTGCGAGCCGCTGCACAGCCACACGAGAGGTGATTTAAAACATTGGCTCTAATGAGGCTGACCGCTGGCCGTCTGATCTGAATGTGATGGCAGAAATTAGATGAAGCCAGGGGTCAGAGACAGCGGCACAGAGGGCAGCGCACAAACGAAACACACAGGACAAGTCTACTGTCAGGAGCTCTGTTTACCTCTGTTCAAGTAAATAGCAGCTAGTGGCTTTCTCTATCTGTACAGATGAGGTAATCAATGTGTTTGTGGCCTGGTGTGAGAGAGAATGTCTATTGTTTGTTTTGAGTACGTGTATGCATGTGTGTGTATGAGATAGAGAGAGAAGGGCAGGAAGAGAGAGAGAGGGACACAGAAAGGAAAACATGGTCTTATTTGTACTTTTTTGTTTTCACCAACGTAGAGTTCCTGGTTGTGGGGCCATGGACAGCAGAATAAATTGCTTTGCATCACTTCTGCAGCATCTCTGAACTGTGTGCACAAATGGCACACTCCAGACTGTCTAGCCAGCAGCTCAGACAGCAAGAACACATCTGCCACTCAGAACTAAAAGAAAATATTCCCCTATTATTTTTATCTAAGGAAAATAGAGAAAGAATATATATATGAAAAAAAAACTATGACTAGCTCCAGACTTAATCAAATATCACTGTCAGTAAACAGACAAGCTACATTTATTTTTATATCATTTGTCTAAAGGAATCCAAATCAAAGGTTCAACCAAATCCATAAAGCGCATTTGAACCATATCATCTCCCGCACAAGCAGAGTAGGGAGAGCCAGTGGTGTAACCTGGACGTGCAGATGGATGGCAGCTGGCTGATCTGTGCCCCAGTGATTGACAGCTACTGACCAGCACTCAACTGGCACTGACTTCTTCAGTCTGCTGAGCACAGCAGGTGCTGCTGAGGCTTGGGGAGATTCACAATCAACTGGACATTACTGAGATAAACAACATTCACGTCTGAGAAGACTGGATGTGAGCACGTACCGCACACTTCTATCATGCTGTGGTGCAGGGTTCACTGACTCCACAGTTTCAGGAATTGCAGGATGGATTCAGACTGTGGTGTGAACTTAATTGCTCTGTTTGGTTTAAATGGAGAAATAAAAGACAGTGCTGAAAAATTAAAAGGTGTAAAACTAAAAAGAAAAACATGCAATGATGGACAAAAATTGCATGTTTATTTGCCATTTAAATAGAGAAGGATAGGAGAAAACCATACAGATGAATGATGAAAGGTTTTGATCAAATTAAAAGGTTGGTGACAAGCAGACACTATAGGCTGTATTTTGGTTAGCACAAGCCTTTTGCAATTTTGGTAGGGTACTAACCAAATTTTTCCCATTTATACTCTTTTATTCGTATTTTTACATTTATTACTATTATCATAGTGATAATTTAATTTAATACAATGCATAGACATCAGTGGAACAAAAGTGGGCGTAATATTCAAAATCCATAGACACAGTGGGCTTTTAAAACCTATTTTGCCTAAAAACCCCCCCCCCCCCATTTTTCTAAATTAGTCTTGACCAATTCTCATCCAAAATCCAGCTCTCCCTATAATATGACAGCTACCATGTTCTTCATGTGCTTCCACTGAGACGTGTAAAGCCAGCCAACTGCATCTTTTCAAACTGCTGCTCAAGCAGCATAACACACTCGGAGGAAAGCACTCTCCACCCCCTTCCACATACATGAGCTCACAGGTGGACATGATTGCCTAGTGTCACCGTGATTGACAGGGGAGAGAGAGTATCTGATCCCTCCCACGCAGAGTGTATGGCCAGTTTTGCTGTCTTGGCTCCCAGCTGTGGAATCAGCTGGATTCGAACTAGCAATCTCCGGATAATAGGGCAAATACTTTTCTGTTGTGCTCCTGAGCCTGTGAAACCCCCTTTTAACCCAGACACAGAGGAGATGCCATTTTCCTTACTTCAAGTGGAACTTTAATGGTCCTTTCCCATTTCTTATAAGCTAGTTTCATGGATGTTCACTAACCCCCTGGGCAAGTTAACACTATTAATCGGAACACGATTGCACACACTTATATACTTAAAGGAAAGGAGAAACGCAGAATTATTGGATATCGCAGAAACGCCTTTTAAAAATGTATTGCATTAAACCCAACATTTTTATATTTAAACTACTCTGTGCAACGATAGACACGAAAGTTCCAAGAAAATACAATGTGCCAAACTTGTATTGTGTTTTTGTACACTTTAAACATGAAAATAGAACCCTAAGGGGTTTAGTGATATACTGATATATTGTGCTTTTTTTGTCAATCAAATAATCAGTATATTTTCTTTTACTCATGCTGCCATTTTTGTGACATATGGAATGCTACAAATCCAGTAGTGTTTGTCCTTGAAAATGTCATTAGAAACTTATAAAAAGCTTTTTAATATTAAAAATAATCATCATATAAATAAATAAATAACATGTTTGGTCCAGGTTACTTAAGTGTCATCTTTATCTGGTAAACATTCCCATGAGCACCGGAAAGAACAGCTCAAGTCCATTTACATCCGTAATTTTCCCATCCATTAAAGAGACGAATGCTTTGATACTATTGCAGTGTTTATTGGTCGTCTCAAGGGATTCATTAGGCCCAACACTCCCTTCAAAACATAATCTATTGCTTAATTAAACTCCCCAAATATGAAATTTGAACCCATGTATAAAGAGGGAAGTTATTGCTTTGTTGTTCCCTCATTTGCACAATATTTTAATGAACGCGTAGCAGAGATATATTACCATTAGCATGTAAATAAAGCTTTTCCTCAGCCACTTAAGAGCTTTGATTTGACTGTCGTGGATTGCGAGTCATCTTTTTCATGCTTGATGGATCTCTGAAGAATAAAAATTCAAGCTCATTGACTGCAGAGAGACATTTCACAGCTTGTGACTCTGGCACACATCATTGCAAAGTGTGAAATTTTAATCAGAGATGTTGTGAAGAAACAAGGATCATCTGACGACCATAATTAATGACTTCTGTCATACAGATTATGATGGCAAATATGAATGTGCAAGTGTTTTAAAGAGCAAATGAAAATGCATTAACTGAGTTGCATAGCATGAAGAACCGGCGAATTAGAGGCATCATGGTTGGGTGTCACTATATGTATGCACTCATATCCTTTGTTTTATGGGATGCCATTGGTTTTCATTTAATTGAACAACATTTTCTTAGGCACACTCCATGTCTTGTTCACCATGAATTAATTTCATGCATGGCTTATTGATGCATGACATCTTCCAAATGAACAAAAATGAATGTTACAGGAACAAAGAGAGTTTAAACCTCAGCCTACCTGCTAAAATTTAGCGCATCATTTACCCATGTGCTTTGCCGCACTATTAGAAAAACAGATAGCACTGGTAGTATAAATGCATTTATCGTATATGTGCAACAATACATTTGCCATAATGAAAAGGCTGCTTTGTAACAATGACAGAACGGAGATGCTTTTGTTTTATGGGAGGCTATCTGCTGTGTTTCCACCACTATTTATTTACAGTGCTTGCTAGCTCATTAAAATGCAAATTGTGCATATGCTTTCATTTTCCAGAACAGTAATCTAGTACTATTTATCCAATCACCAACTTTTATTTTACAGGCCAACGAGAGAAAGACGCAGAGAGAGAGAGCGAGAGAGAAACTGAGCAAGAGATAGCGCTCGGAAGCTTGCACACACTTTCAAGTGGCCACTAATCATAGATTGCAAACTCAAGTGTAGTCAGAAAGTGTTTGTGCCTGGCCCCCATTACGGAGTGCCACTGGCCTCTTGGAGCCCTGAGTTGTGCTTCAGCTCCCGTTGTGACCCCAGGGCTAATACATGCAATCAATATTTTAAGTGCTGTGTGATTCATTTGTCTCACATTCTCTGTCATAGATGTAATGTGTGATTAAATTGATGGCTAGAGAATAATCTTCGCCTGTTAAAGTTGGCGCCTCTAATGGGTGATGACTGATTGTTAATCAACTAATATCTTAGTGCACACATCACTGTGTATGACATTATCTTGTCGAATTCCCTTGATTAGGTACATCATATGAATTCAGATCACAATTTTAAAGCAATAATGAGGACACTCTAGCATTTGGCTTCTTTTATAAAGTTTCTTTTTTTGTTGTTAAGTCATTTGCATCTGAAACTCTGCCATCCTGCCACATGTAATGCTTCCACTGCAGTTATTGATGGAATAAAAGGACACTATTTCGGTGGACACGAAAAAAACAGGCAAACAGAAAGGAATAAAATCAGTTACTTTAACAGATGCGATAGTATCAACTTTGCTATGGATAAAGCTGGTGCATGTACCTGAAATGATCCAGGTTTAATCTATTTGGAACACCCTTATTCATCTTAATTTATTGTCACTATTATAGCTTGCTGAATATTATATCTACAGTTATGTTAGCCTACATGTTTACGTGTTATTAATTCTCACCAAGCAGAGATTCTTTTGAATGAACGTTTGTTTGTGCCACACAAAACATTTGACCTTTCATATGCCTGTTACATACCTACATACTGTTTGGAGGACACATGAAATATGTGCAATGTTATATATTATAGATCTATTTATATTTAGCTGTTTAAATTTAAATTATATTTACACTCCGGTCATCTGAGTGCATCCTCAACCCTGTGTGCACGGAGCTTGTGTGTGCTCCCCGTGCTTCGGGGGTTTCCTCTGGGTACTCTGGTTTCCTCCCTCAGTCCAAAGACATGTGTTTTAGGCTGCATGGCATCTCTAAATTGTCCATAGTATGTGAAAGGGTGTGTGATTGTGCTCTGCGGGTGGGTTGGCACCCTATCCAGAGTGTCCCCCACCTTGTGCCCCAAGTCCCCTTGGATAGGCTCCACGCTCCTCATGACCCTGTGTAGGATAAGCAGTAAAAAATATGTATGCATGTAAATTAATAGGTATAAACAACTTATCGCTTTGAGAGTGAGGAATATAAGTAGGGACCCATTGACCTGGGAGTTTAAAGGGTTAAACAGGAATTGTCCAGTTTGAGTTTGTTCTCTCTGGTTTGGATTAACAGCAGTTGTGCTGATGTAGGAACACTGTGTCCTTGGGAGATGACATATCCACAGTTTGGCTGGATAGGCTGATTATACTTCCAAATCAATAAGGATAGTTCACCTTTGAGGATTCTTAAGAGTGAGTTACTGATGCAGCTCAGCACACTTTGTAATTGATTGATTTTGAGCTTGATCTCTCACTTGAATTTCAGACTTGTGTCAGCGCTGAACATAAAGGATATCTTAAAGATCACACCCAGACCCCTCTTGTTGAGTGCTAGGCTGAATCTGGCTTGCTGTGGAGAATATAGTAAATCCAACTCCAGCCTTTGCCATGTGTGTCAAGAGCTCAGAATTTGGCATGGGCTGAACTCTAGGAAAGGAGATGACTCTGAGGCATCCTAGTGCCGGTCCCATTCATGCCCGTCACTGTGGCATTGGCACGGAGCTGAGCCAAATGGTGCCAATGCTGCCTCTGGCACTCTGCCCAGCCGTTACCAGCACCACGCTCCCTCTTCTGTCTCCAGTGTTTGTTTCACAAGCCGTCTAATCAATTGGAGAGCAGCCCTTTAGAACGGAGGTTGGCATGAGGCTGCATTCTCCCATTGTGTCGCCTGTTCAATAGACAGAGAATAGCACACGTCTGTCAGCATGCGGTCCAATTCTCCCTCACGCTGAGTGTGGAGGAAATTAACCACATTGTACGTTATTGTGTGCCACTGCATGAAGGGCAGCATGTGCTTTTTGTTTTGTAATGTACAGTACAGTGTGTGCATGTGTAGCCTATTTGTCTGCGTCCATTTGCACTAACACACTGCCAGGTGTGCGCCCCATTGTTGTTTGGCTGACAAGCGGTGTTAATGAAATCACAGGCGCAGGTCCGGCGTATAAAAGAACTCGTGCCAGAAGAATGCTCTTGCCACGATGACACTCGCTCTAATTTACTGCACGCAGCCATGGAGTGCAGCATTGTCATTAGTCCTCCTGATTCCTGCCGGAAGGATGCAAATTACTATTTTTTTTTACTCACAGGCAATGCCGTGACAAACTGCTGATAAAGGTGTGCAGAGGAATGAGAAGACCGATCAGCCATCATGCCCCACAACAGCGGCATGTATGGACATGGCCCTGCCATGTCCATACATCTGCTCTAACAAATTAAGGCCAACTTGTCTCTCAGTGCCTCTGCCTTAGAGGCGCCTAAAGATCCATCATTACCTGTGTTATGAAGCGATAAAGGACGCAGATACACAAACACACACATTTGAACCATGTTAAGCTGATAGGGAGAGTTGGCTGTTCACTCCAGTGAAAGTACCTGTGATTGTATTGATCTGAGTTACATAAATCTTGTTTTCTGTCGGCCGAAGTGAATCAGCTCTGACCCTCAGGGTTAACAAACATTGTCAGGGCTCTCAGGCCGTGTGTAGGCCCACGCCGGCTCATGCATGGTAATGGCTGTGCCCAGTCCCATCACCCCACTGCCTCGGCTAATTGCTGACAATCTACACTCACACACAGTGATAGGCCTGTGCTTAGCTAGCTGTGGCCTTAACAAGAAGTCAAGGTTTCTATGGACAAAACAGCCAGCATTGGATGGGAATCTATCAGCAGGAGGGACAAGGACTGAAAAGCTGCATTCATTGGCAGGAGAGTTCCCTACTTGGATAGTGCTACACAGAATAAAGCTGACTGAAGTTGTTCTGATTAAACTTGATAAGGTCTGGTGGGGACATTAGATGGGAGGGCTAAATTCTAATATCTATCAATAGCTAGACAATGAAACTATTAGTGCTGAGTAATGCATTACATCATGAGGTCTTACTGATGGCATAATAAGAATGATGTATGGTATAACTATTATTAACTATTAACAGTAGAAACGATTACGCATATTTACAGACAGACAGATGCATTTGTGATTTAAATTTTTTTAATTGTTAATACCATAATACTGTATTGGGTTCAAGCAAAAAAGTTGTAATTCTTTGATTTAAACTGAACTGTGCTACATTTTGCAGTTCTGTCATCTCTTCTTTTGTGCAGTCTATACTTTAATTGGCAAATGTGTGCTTAGTCTCCTCCAAAGGCATTTTTGGGAAAACAAGGATGATAGAGTAAATAATCCACTGCTCATGTTCACTGCACCCATGACTGTATTTCACACTTGCCTTCTCAATCACTGCTGATGACATCTTATGGATGCATCGGCAAAGCTGGCTGAAAACTATCAGCTAAACTGGCAGTGATTAATATTTTTTTTGCCTTACATAATTACACTAATGCCATTTAGAGTATGGTACTTTCTGTCTTTATCTCCCTCACATATACAGACATAGCAAATGTGTCATTAATAACCTATAAGGACAAAACATTCCAAAGTTTAATTAAACCAAAGCTGAGTGCCCTCTGTGAAAACATTACAGCAAGTAGAAAAGCACTCAAACAGGTGAAATAAAGTTGTTTAATTTCCTGGCTGTATATGAAATCCATTTGTTTGAGACTTTCAATGCACTCTCACTACCCAGAGCTCATCATCATTATTTCATCGTATGGATTCCCACCTCACTGAGAGCTCCTCCAGTCCTCAGAGAGTTCACACACAGAGGGATTTATCACCATGCGCCAACACTGATTGTAGGACTTCTGTATTAAAAAATATTTAGGCTAGTTGTAGGGGGGAAATGACATTTAAATTTATAATAGTAAACTCTGCTGGTTTTATTTACTTAAATGTAGCAAGACATTTTAATGTATGGCAAATATCACGTTGGAACTAGAATAAGCCATTAACTAAAAATCAGTGCAAGCTCTCCAGACAAAAGTCTCGAGTGAAATTACAGCCACTAGTAGTAGCACCTAATAATGTCAATTGTAATTGTAAAATCTCAATAGGTTGTGCTTCTGGACGAAGGTAGCTTAATATAATAACACATCATAAGCCAGTCTATGAGGTTGACTTTTTGTGCTTCCTGTCTAAACAGAACACAATTCTGACACTTTCATGTTACAGGAGGACAAATGTAATGTGCATAAAGATATATCTGTGTGTGGCTTGTTCCAAGCATGATGGAACTCTAGGGCACTTTGACTGGCTTGCAAAATGACAAGACCTCAATCCTCAAAAATATACCCACAAACAATAGCTGAATTTGTGCACCAGTCAGTGGAAGAGTGGACTGAAATGAACAGGATCTCAAGACATCTCAAGACACTAGTGGAATAGTGACCTGACATGATTGGCATGGCCATTTAGGTGAGGGGAGGTGTTACCAAGTATTAGTGAAGAAATATTTTTGTCCGGGGAGCTTATATTCCACCCATATTGCATTATATCTTTGATAGGCTATAAGAAGTCTTGCGAATTGAAAGGAACAAGATTAAATAGGAGAGTCAGTATGACATAGGATATGGTATTTCAAGCCACGACATCAATTTCCATGGCATCTGACATCACAACTACAAAATATTTCACATACTACAAGCAAGGCACAGATAGGATAATAAAGGTCTCTAGGTAGTGCCATCGGAAACTTTTTTAATGGACTGCTATAGTCTATATGATCTATCTTGAAGAGTATACGTTGGTTATACTATTATCTGGGGCAGAGGGATAAATTAAATCCAGGATCACCTATTTACCCATGACCCTGTTGAAAATACTCATATATTAAACACTGCATACTAAGAAGGGGGGCACTACAGTCTTAAACATGAAATGAAATACAGTTCTGAAATACAGTTATTAATAATTAAAGAAAATTGGACATTGGGTTAGGCCAAGACTATTGGGGGCAGAATAAACACAAAGAGCTGGATAAACACACAAAAACAATCTTACCATGAAATGATACTAGATCAGGAAAGAAATTGTGCACACCTACAATAGGTCTAAAATCATTGTGAAACTAATAGAATGAAATTCTGCTCAACCTGATCACATGCATTTTTACTGAGTAAATTAAGCATAACTGGTGGCTACTTTCTGCAAGGAACAGCAAATATATGTGAATATGTGTATTCTCTGTTTTAAAGTTGTTGTTGTTTTGTTTTGTTTTGCCTATAACAAGGTTTTAATTATTTAATTAATTGCTTTTACTATATAATATTTGATAACAATACTGCTGCAAAAGTATGAATGCTTAGTCCACAACAAAATACGTTTTACAAGTTTAAGAATCTGTATCAATTGTAAATCTGTACCATGAATGAGTGAAAGAATTGTATCTGAATGATATTGAATGAAATGATAACCGAATAAAAATGCTGAAGGCTTTATTTGATGTGGTCTACAACTGAGACAGGACACAACTGAACAGTTGAGGGATAAGTCTCTGTCTCAAGGACCCAATAGCGGCAGCTTTTCAGTACTCAGATTTGAACTCACAACCTAGCCCAAAGTTGTATAAGCTAAACCACATTTCCAAGAAAAAAAAATCTAGAAACTTTAATTGCAAAACTAGCCCTTGTGTGTTTTTAAAGGGTTTGTATTAGTATGCATCAAATATTCACACAGATTTACTGGTACAAACACATCTGTAATAAATATTTTTTTCACAAAATTCTGTAAGATGCTTGTGGTTCTTTACAACATATTATCTGGGCTGTGTAATTCCCCTGCAAATAGTCCATGGCTTCATTCCAGTCTTTAGTCAGTCCTCTCAACCTACTGTAATCAGTTTTTCTTAAGAGTGACTCAATAGGGATACTATCCTTCACCACTGCAGTGTCTGGATATTCCTAGACTATTCCTAGAGTTATACGTGGCCATGCAGGGAAACTATGGACTGTAGATGTAATGCAAACAGGAAAAGGTATGTTCTCTCTGCCTTATTGGGCAAATGTACATATGTTACCTTAAATAAATGAGCAAATCAATTCAGTGACTAGCTCTGAGCTTGAACTGAAGCTGGCCAGCAGAAATGCATGGGCACATACACGCACACACTGGCATGTGCAGTTATTAGCACTTTTGAGGCAAAGCAAGTTCATGAGCAGAGTCAGCTAGCACTAATCAGCCTAGCTTTGGAGATACCTACTGTGCGTGTTTGTGTACAGGTACATCTCAAAAAATTAGAATATCGAGGAAAAGTGATTTTTTTTTCTGTAATTTAATTCAAAAAGTGGAACTTTCATATATTCTAGATTCATTACAAATAAAATGAAGTATTTATAACACAGAAATGTGGACCTGAGAAGAGTTCTAATCAGGTAATTAACTCAAAACACCTGCAAAGGTTTCCTGAGCCTTTAATCTCTCAGTCTGGTTCAGTAGACATAACCACAATCATGGGGAAGATGAAAGTAAATTTTGCATTTCATGTGGAAATCAAGGTCCCAGAGTCTGGAGAAAGAGTGGAGAGGCACAGAATCCAAGTTGCTTGAAGTCCAGTGTGAAGTTTCCACAGTCAGTGATTATTTGGGGTGCCATGTCACCTGCTGGTGTTGGTCCACTGTGTTTTCTCAAGTCGTGAGTCAATGCAGCATCTACCAGAATATTTTAGAGCACTTCATGCTTCCATCTGCTGACAAGCTTTATGGGGATGCTGATTTCCTTTTCCAGCAGGACTTGGCACTTGCCCACAGTGCCAAAACTACTAGTAACTGGTTTGCTGACCATGGTATTACTGTGCTTGACTGGCCAGACATCTCACCTGACCTGAACCCCATAGAGAACCTATGAGAGACACCAGATCCAACAATACAGACGAGCTGAAGGCCGCTATCAAAGCAACCTGGACTTCCAGAACACCTCAGTAGTGCCACAGGCTGATTGCCTCCATGTCACGCTGCATTGATGCAAAATTTGTGCAAAAGGAGCTTTGACCAAGTATTGAGTGCATAAATTAACATACTTTTCAGAAGGTCGACATTTGTGTATTATAAATTCTTTATTCTAATACTGGCTTTTTGATTTCCATGAGCTTTACGCTGTAATCAAGATTAAAACAAAAAAAAAGGCTTGAAATATTTAACTTTTTGTGTAATGAATCTAGACTATATGAAAGTTCCATTTTTTGAATTAAATTGCAGAAAAAAATTAACTTTTCCACGATATTCTAATTTTTTGAGATGCACCTATATGCACCATATACACAGAGAGAAAGATATCATAAATAGCAAGAGAGAAATAGAGAGTGGCATAGAGTATGGCAATAGCCATGGTCAAGCACTGATGTTTACTCTGGATAGACTCCATCTGAACAGCTCAAAGCCTCTCAGCACGGCCATTTTATTACAGCTCCGCCCGAGAGAGGAGATTGAGGAGATGAGTGGGCCTCTTCTATCCGTTAAACCTGCAATGCCAGCAGTCTCGCTGATCAACCCAACCACCTAGGGAGGCTGTAAGAAAGAGAGACAGCATAAGATGGAGACATGTGAAGGAGGGGGGGTAAAGTAAAGGAGGGAAAAAAAATAGTGAGCTCAGCTAATGACTAGCTCTTATGCATCAGTGCTCTTACTAATGAGCTTCCAGGGAGAGTGAAGGAGCAGGAGCTCAGGGCTTGCTGGGGATGTGAGGGGCCTGGGCCAACTTTCTCCCACTGAGCACCCTGCCTCCCCAGTCTCAGGGAACCCTGACTCCCAGCCACTAATGAGAGAGAGAGAGAGAGAGAGAGAGAGAGAGAGAGAGAGAGAGAGAGAGAGAGAGAGAGAGAGAAAGAGAGAGACCTCTTCTCATTGCTGCGCTTAGCTCAGACTGCTGCATTCCTCAGCTCTTAATAATTTACATTGTATTGATTTCCTCCACTGCTCTGACACCATCCCTCACTCTCACCTGGCCGGATCCACTCATTTGTTTTCTATGTTTTACAGTGAAAACCATAGTTTCCTTTAGAAAGAAATGGATTATAGCAAAAGAGAACAAGGCTCCCCACTTGGCCCATGTCTGAACTAGTTAAACATAATGGTCACTTTAATTGCAGTTCTGTCAGGGCCCAAGATGCTTCAGAGCTCAACACTGTTTTCACTACAAAAATGGGCCTTGGTGGATTTTAAACTAATTAAGAGCTAAACATTTTGAGAGTCTAAATTAAAAGGGGCACAAAACTGTTTCCCATATTAGGGCCTCTGTGCTGAATCTGTTTCGTGCAATCGGAGTGGGGAATTTTTTGTGGCGCTGAATTGTTATGTAAAACATACTCAACCAAGGGGTTCTCTCATTTGCATGCCATGCAAGCTATATATTAATATTTAAGTGGAAACTGTTCTGTTTCCTGATAAAATGTAGGATGCACCGACAGTGCCAGACCAAAAGAAGCCTATCAAATGCACAAAAAGAGAAGAAAAAAAAAAGAAAATACATTATTCAGTCAACGTCCTATTTAACCCCTCGTCAGACAGAGAGCAGGAAATTAGTATTCATCCATTGTCAGTGTTCAGATCTGTAAACTGCATTCTTTACATATTCATAAACTCAGGCTGATTTATTATTCAAATGATATGAACATTATGTACACTGGCATTTCCACCACTTCAAACGAGGTCTTTAGGTTTTTCTGTTTCTGTAGAAACCTGACTTAAAGGCACTGAAGTATTAAAATGTATTAAGATGTCATCAGGGCAAGTTATACTGATAAGGGTAAAGACAGTTCCTATGATTTTTAAGCTTCATGAAGTGGACACATCACATTGGATCTCAATGTGTATTTGGCTTGTTATACACTACCCCCTTGTGGATAAAGACAGAACAACCTATTAGAGAAGAGAATACTTCACAGCATTAGTTTATGAGCTGAATAGACCCATATGGCAGATTTTGGCAGGAAAGTTACAACTCACCATGATGTGCTAATCTGATATTGTCACTCCTAGCCAACCAGAAAACTGATCTGATAATGAGTCAAGAAACGGCTGGATGAATTTTGCGTGCTTCCAAGGAATTAATTAATTTTGGCTTTGGCAGGTGCTGGTTATGTGGGAGTTGATGAAAACAGATGTGATAAGAAGTCATGCTTTTTTGGTTTGATCCAGAGGTCAAGTCATGGTTACAGCAAGGCTGTATGAGTTTTGTCTGAGGTTGAATTTGGCTGGGTTCAGGATTAATTTTGCCTCTCTTAGGGTTTGGTTAAAACCTGGCCTGATAACGCATTTGATATTACCCAAAAGTCAAGTAAAGGTTGTGAAAAAGCTTTACTTGTGTTACTTTCTTGGGACTAACAACATTTTGCATATGCCCTGCCTAAAATGCATCTTGGCTGTTTTAGAATCATCTGTACTTTTCCACACACACATTTAATCTAACACACAATCTTGTGACAATTGGAAAGAGACACAATCAAATAACCACCCAACATGATAGCTTAAACAATCCCACCACCTACTGGCTGAGATCACCACCTGCGGTATTTCTTCTCCCAGGGCATGCTCACATACTAAGCTCTATCAACACTACAACAAAATAGAGTGCTTTTCAAATCCAAATGAATATTCATCATCCAGGTCCATCTGGTTACTCTGCTTAAGAACATAATCACTTCCAAAAATTCTTGTCCTTAATCTACTATTAGGCCATATGAAACATACAAATTAATATATAATTAACCAACCTGGCCTTAAGTTATATCACGTGTTAGTAATATAGATACTGAATTTATGAAAGCATGTAGATTATTGTGGCTTAAATAAGGGGCTTTCCATTCTTGTATGAGGCAATCAGTATAAGAGCCACCGCTTTAGCTAATGACCCTTCCCTTTCTGCTTCAGCGCATCAGAATATTAATTTTGGCTGCACAATGTCCTTAAAACAACCTAGTAAATTGCCCAAGCAGGACGGTAATTGTTTATGAAGCTGTAAATTGCTTTGCAGTGGGCGAAACTAATAGCCTTTTGCTAGGGGGAAATGAACTGTTTTGTACGAGAGGCTATTTTCTTTATGACTGGTATTTTTCTTTTTTATTAAAAGTAGTAGTTACAGGCTGTCAGTAAGCTGCGTGTGTTTCTGCCAGGGTCGTGTGCTTCCTCTGGCTTTAGCCATGCATCAGAGTCTACTTTCATAGCTCTAATGGGGGTGATAGTACTACAGGGTAGCAATGAGTTACACAGTGTTCAGTATCAACTTTGCATAACAATAGGGCTGGAAAATAATAATGTAATAAAATTCAGAAGTAAACAATACAGTTTTATGTGTGCATAATCTATTGTTCTGAGCAGAAAAGTACAGTGGTGTTTCGTAGTATAGTGTAGAATTGGAATTTAAAATAATCATTAGACTTTTAAGATTGATATGAATAATAAAATACTGATGCATTCATTCATTTCCCCACAACATTGTATAATGTTGTTAGACATAGCTTGATATTTACTGTGAATTAGCAATTCTGGTTCATGTTGTGTCACATCACACCACCCCGGTGTGGATTATGTTCAGATAACGACATGGTTTGTTGTGTGTTATTCATTCACACTTAACAAGCTTTACAACAGGTCCATACTGTCTTTAGTGTCAAAGCACATACCAGGACCATTAAAAGAAAAACTAAAAAAGAATTGAATAGGTCAAACAATTTTTACATAAGCAAAAATTCATTAATTTTCCTTCCACTTTTCCTGGTGGGAGTCACAACAGGCTGAGAAGGTCAGCCCCAGCCACAGATTCCAGCTCCTCCGGGGTATCCTCAGTCATTTCATCTTCCCACAAATATTTTTGTTTGTGTATTTAAATGTCAGTTTCAGTCATGCTCCTTGTATTGTCTCATATTTATTTCCTATATATCTCCTGTACGTCTTCTTTTTTTTTCAACATTTTTTTAAATTGACCTTGTATGATTTTAAACAGCTCTAAGTATTAGATCTAGATTTGTTCAATAAGGTCTCAGACCATACCAGATCCCCCCCCCCCCCCCCCCGCTTACCATGAGTAGACTTTCTGTTACGCAAAGCACAGTCTTAACAATTCAATTCAATTCAATTCAATTCAATTTTATTTGTATAGCGCTTTTTACAACAGACATTGTCTCAAAGCAGCTTTAAAGAAATATCAACATGGTATACAGATATTAAAGGTGCGAATATATCCCAACTGAGCAAGCCACTGAGTGGCGACGGTGGCAAGGAAAAACTCCCTCAGATGTTTTAAGAGGAAGAAACCTTGAGAGGAACCCGACTCAGAAGGGAACCCATCCTCATCTGGGTAACAACAGATAGTGTGAAAAAGTTCATTATGGATTTATATGAAGTCTGTATGACTTCAACAATCTCTCCCTCTCTCCTTCTGTCGAGCCACACATGATTTTATGGCGATACTAGAGATCCTGATCCTTTCTACTCTCTGTTTCCCTGTTTTTTATATATATAATTAGCTGACATGTCAATAATAAGTTAAGCTCAACTGGGGGTATGCAATACTTTATGTACGATATACTCCAGAACAGGGTTATGACAATGAAGCAAATTCAAGACATGATAACTGATTATTATGTTTTTCAGCACGTCATGGTAAAGTCACCTCCCCGGCCTGTCAAAAGAGATAAATAATTTAATCCAATTTTAATTAATCACCTAGTTGTCCCATAACTGAATGTAAGTGACTCATCTCTTCTCAGTCATAGACAGCTAGCTTTTTACACAAGTAACATGTAAGTTAACTCAATCTTAGCTAGCTATCTTTGTTTTTAAAAAAAAATTCTTAGTGATAGTCTGATGTTTTGTTAATTTTCTTGCCACAAATTTAGCCTTTTCTTTATTGCACGTTTGGGTTTCACTTGTTCTTGCTCATTTCAGCCTTAGTTGTGGTATTTGGTTACCATCTTGTTGGGTTGCAACAAAATTTGAGGTTTGTCCAAGATCAAAATAGATTTGCCATGACTCCTTTGTATATTTGTATTATGCTTCATTGTTTTTTTGTTTTGTTTTTGTTTTTTTTGTTTTTTGGGGGGGACGTTTGGTTTAGTCTTTGGACAGTATTAGTCATAAGAATTAAGAAGTAATAAAGAAGTAGCTGGTCAATACAAAAAAGAAGTACAGGTTAACCTTAAAGCAAAATTCAGGAAATTAAATGCAAAATTCTGGTCAAGGTCATTGTCTATGTAGTAGTAGTATTTTCATTGTTGAAATAAAAATACAAACTGAAGATACTGATATTAATTTTGAAACCCATTTCCAAGAATTCCAATTAGTATCAACATATTTACAGGTTTGTGAAAGAGTCTTGGTTGCATAGTAGCACTGCTGCCTCACAGCTCCAAGGTCCCTGGTTCAATCCTAAACTCTGGTTATGTTCTGTGTTGATACTGTATAGTACATGTTCTCCCTGTCTTTCTGTAGGCTTCCTCTGGATTCTCTGGTTTCCTCCCAAAAACTTGCCAGTAGATGGATTGGCTAAGCCTTAAATTGCCCTTGAGAGGTGTGGCCCAAGCAACGCCAGGGAATTGTACTCTTCCTTGTAAAATTTAGTGTGATGAGGTAAGAGTGGCTATTTTGAGAGCCTAATAATTTGAGCCTGAAGCTTATCACAAGAGATTTTGTCATTCCAGTAAATCATCCTATCATACTTATGGCAAATTCTGCTGTGACAGGCATTGTTTGATTGGTAGTGGAGTTATCAAGATGTTAAAACCTTCATCCCTTTGTTGGGGAATTCTTATTCCTGAGGAGTGCAAGAGCTGCGTCACTTATATTTATATTTCTAACCGAAATATAGTCCAGAAACTGACGACGCTGCTCTATTAACAGATGAGTGCATGCTTGCCTACAAAAGTGTTTTCAGGGTCCGTGTGATCTCCACCTCATATTGATGGCTCTGGTAAAAGTTTAACTCCACAATGAAAATGATTGTTTCCTCCCATTTTGTCAGTGAAGACAAATGTGAAGGCAGTGCAGTTAATTATTTTACTGGTCTCTGTTTTCTGTTTTTATTCTAAGAACCAGGTTGTGTCATTGGTGAAATGCATTTAAGGAAAATAATTCAAAGTCAAAATCCTGTGGGATTTAAAAAAAAAAATCTCTCAGACTTGATATGCATAAAAATGAAGGTAAGTATTTTTCTGGATATTATTCTTTTGTTATGGATATATTTGTGTCATTGACTAGTAAGCTCAATATAAAGAAATCAAGATATATTGTGATGCAGGAGAATCCTTGTGCTCTGATTTCTAGTTCATGCCATTAAAGAACCATTTGAATGTGTAAATTGACTGTACTGCCATTTTGTGTCATACAGAATATAGCAACCTGTTCACAATCACATATGCATCCACTGTTGAAACCACTTAAAGATAAGAAACATTCCTGGACTATCTCTGATTTTTGCTCTTCTTTGTTGATGCACAAGATGTGAATAAACAAACGGAAACCTGAGCAAAGTGTTGATTTGTTCAACATGCGTGAAACTGAACCTTTTCACCCAACAAGAAGGTCCTTGTTTTGTTGCCTGTTCCTGTTTCAGCTTTACACGCTCTTACAAGCACTTTATATAATCACCATTTCATATTGTAAAGGTCTCTATATGGTCATGTGAATATGTTTAAGCCTTACAGTAAACACAAGTCTGACCTTCTGAGTTAAATGGGTGGAACAAGAAAGCTGACCGTCATTGATATAGTTGTGTCAGTGTCTAGTTTGGGTGCTTCATATAGTGGAGTTGAGTTGAACCCATGTTCTAGTTGACGACATTGATGTTGGTGATTTGCCTCCTACAGCATGTATACAGTGTTAATTAGAGGTGAGAATATAAATAAATATTTTTTGGCTAGACCAGTTTGGTTGTACACTATGTGCATGTTAGAAACTAGCTAAGTTAGCTGGTAGAGTTGAAGATGGACAAGCAAACCTGTAGGCACACCTTTTGAATTAAAAGGACAAAAAGAACTGGAGGAATGCTGTGTGCATACCTGTTTTCCTTTGCATGGATGACTGCATGCATGCATTGCATTGACAGTATGGGGTCAAAACATTTTTCTTTAGCAAATTTGGGGTATGTCTCAACCAGTTCAGTAGGTAGTGAATCAGTATATTGTGTACACAAGTTGGGGCACTGGTAAGGACCCTAACTCACTACACATTGGGACACTGAGAACTGAAATTCCTGTAACATAACTATGTACTCGCATTGTAAAACATCACCAAAAATTAAAAACATGAAAATATTTAAGTTTTATATGTCATATAAATTTGTTAACTTAATCACACACATTTCAGTCATAATATGTCAAGCAGGATCATAGGCAAGCTAGTGGATTAAAAAAAAATCATTCAACACTTAAAAGTCAATAGACTCAAGTAAACTGTATATAGAACATGAAATAAAGTTAAAAATCACTAACGTAAGTAATGATTTGAGAGCTACAACAATGACAAGCTACTTACATTTGTAGCCAGAAGTTGGCTGAGAGTTCATCCCACTATAAAAGCTGAGAGGTTCAGAAGACATGAGGTCACTTCCAGTAAGGGAACAAAGTGAGCATAAATGATCCCTGGTTTTTGCGGTGCATTGTGCGATTTTTTAGGGAACGATCATTCCATTGCACTGGAAGGATTTTGCAATTGAGACAACCCTTAAAATGGCCAACTCCCTGATCAGTGCCCTGACTACTGAACTAGGGAGCTGGTTGAGACACAGGGTTGATTTAATGAAAGCATATTAGCATATTCTTTCTGTAGAGTTTGACAGACTGTTTTATGATGGTCTGCGAGGTAAAAATACTAAATTTGTCAACAGAGGATGGTCGGTTTGAGGAGAGCAATAAACAGCCGTGTTTAAACAAAAATTAACAAAAGAGGTCTATCGCTGCAGGGATCCTTTACTTAATGTTGTCCGAATGGAGCCTGTAAGTGCCAAAAACCTGATTATATTTGCAGGCTGTTGTGGTCGGCGTCAATACTGGACCAATTTCAGTTTGTCACTTTGCCAAAAAAAAAAATCAACATGGGAAACCATGGACCAGGTTGAACATTACCAGTTTCTCTTACAATGTACATGGATGAATTGGGGTTAGAGGGATTGGCTATAGCATTGGTGGTACCATTTTTGCCTTTTTACTTCCAACTATTTAGGATATTTGTACATGCCTGAAGCACTGGCAAGAGATCCAGTTCTGTAGTATGGTGATTATCATGACAAATAATGATTATTATAATAATAAGTAATATGAGTAGTTGTGTAAATTAATTTTATCACAGATAATCATTTATTAGGCATAAAAGATAAGTAAAATGCATACCATGGCAAAAGCAAATTAGTATATCCAGCACAATATATATTCAGCAAGGTCAAGCACAAATGTTGTGATTTTTACTAATCCAGATGTACTCTTTGAGTGTATGAAATACAGTGATGTGTTAGCATATACATCTTCAACAATTAACACCTCATTAAATCAAATGTATTTTGATTTCTTATAGCTCTACTTGTGTGCATTTTCTTTGCACCTTTGGGAAGGGCATCATTGTTGTAAGGCAATTTCAAGGCAGCCTTCTGTGAGTATTAGCCTAGCCATAACACTTTTTTTGCTACATTTGATAGAATTTTCTGGAAACACTGTAAAATAAGATTCCATTTCTTAACATTAGTTAACTACATTAGTTAACATGAAGTGACAATAACCAATACTTCTACAGCATTTATTAATCTTAGTTAATATTTACTAATACATTTTTAAAATCCAAAGTTGTGTCCGTTAACATTAATGCACTTTGAACTAACACGACAAAACAATGAACAATTGAATTTTAATTAACTAAGATTAACAGAAATCAATTAAAGCTGTAAATAGTATATTACTCATTGTTAATTCAAAACTAACTGAACCTTATTGTAAATTGTTACCAATAATCTTTCACCATTCAAGAAATTGGTTGAGAAAATGCCAAGAATACATTTCTGGAAATTCTAGAAAAACACTAGCTACTATAATCATTAAGAATGCTGGTAGTTAATGTAGCTAGCCACAGTAGATGTTGACATGGGTGCCATCCTGTGAGGATTGCTGTTTCTGCTGGTGAGTTGAAGCTATGAGTATGAGCTGGAGGCTATTTTGCTATAGAAAAAACATTCCATTGTCCAGTTTTCTTGCTGGATGACAGTGTGGCCTACTATGGCAGTTCCTGATACAGCAGTACTGCCCTACCATGTCGCCGTTTTCCAGAATCATGACAGAAAATGAAAACACATAGTCTCCAACTCACAGCTCCAACTCACCAACAGTGGGAGCGATCCTCACACGATGGCGCCCCCATCACAAACATCCAACACAGTGTGACGTGAACTAACTGGCTAACTGGTAGCTATCCATACAACTTACAAGCTCGTCCTCCTCAGTCTTTTCTACTCCTATGACCTGCTGTTCATCCTCCTCTGTCCTCTTCCTCTTAAAATATTGCAGGATGCTCATCTCTGTGTGAACATTTTGAATAACATTACCATTAAATCGTTTATGGACACTTAGTAATGGCACATACACACAATTTTGGTGTGCTAGCTAGCTTGTGAACTTATTTGACAGTTTCATAGGCTAAATAATTATTTCGACAATAAAATTGTCAATCAAAACCAGCAAACAATCAGCAATTTCATGGGTTGAAATAGCTAGCCACTGGAATAGTAGAGGCCTAGCCACTGGAGTTTGAGGTCTGCGCTTATTATAAAGAAAGTTAATTTTTTAAATTGAATTATGTTTCTAAAAGTTGTGGGATGGATTCATTTGGCAACTGTCCAACTCAGAAATCTTCGAAGACAGGCAGGCAATGCAAAATAAAATTTGAGATGGTTGGGGGGGGGTCAGAGGGGAACAAAACCTAGATTTTGAAATGTGTGGGGACCCACATGTAATGGCTCCTAGGCCCATGTTACAGGCTCATTTTGACAAGTCCACTGTTACCTCAAATGGGCAACTCAACCAGCCAGTAGACGTCCACAACTCACAACACAACTAATCTAAAGGGTGTATTTGAAAAAAATCCATGAAATTTTCTTGAATGTGATCCAATTAGTAAAATTAACAAGTATTTCGTCATCATGTGCCTGTTAAAGGGTTATGTTGTTTCTGCCACTTTTCTGCCCAGTTATATCAGCCATTTTCTGGATTAGATGAAAAATAATAATCACTCCAAAATGTTTAATGTGTTGGACCTGTTTACTACAGTTATACGCCTTAGAATTGCAACACATGCATGGTGCTTTATGCAGTGTGTTATTTAGGCCTGTAATGTGCTTGCTAAACCCTTAAATGTTTTGTTCAGTTCACACTGTTTAAAATTTAGATCTTCCACCCCACCCCCCTTTTTAACATTTGCCATCCTCAAAATAACATTTTAAGAGTTTAGGGGATTTTTTTTTTCTATATTGTGTGTCTTTTGTGGTCTTGTATCTAATCAGTGTTGTAATTGGAAGATGACCTGCACCTGGTGGTGGTGTATATAAGGTCTGAAGTGCTTACGTGTTATTTTCCTGGCTTGCTGAATCTCAGCTGACTTTCTCTTGTTGGGGAAAGGCTGGCTGGTTGGCCGTTAGGATTTTTTTCTTGTGGGGGTGGTTGGTTTTCACTTTTATATTTAGCTTCTTGACTGGAAGCTTTTGTTTTGGTTCAAAAATGTTTCTATATTATTGCCCATTGTGAGCGCATATATTTTTGTTTATTTGATAAATGAGTGCCAGCCATGGACCAGTACCAGCCCTCCTTACCACTTTTATTTGCATGGTGGGGGGGGGAGATCTAGTCACCATTTTCTTGCCAAGGAAGAATATCGCCTAGATTGCTGTCCAGACTAGAAGTTTGACATATTTATACATGGTTTAGAACACATCAACATTCAGAGATGTTTTTGGTAAGAAAATTTTAAAAATAGTAAATAAATAAATACAATAAATGTTGTAGTCAGTGCTCAATTGCATTTAATATCCACTAGAGGACAGCAAAAATCTTTAAATCTCCATCAAAAAGATTACGTCTGTACCATGCCATGAGACGGGAAATAAACAGTGGTTTAAGTCAGGGGTTCCCAAACTTTTCCAGGGCAAGGCCCCCCCAAATGGCATTAACATTTCCCCGAGGCCCACCTTTTGCATGATGTCTTTAAAACAAATTAAAAATACAGACTTCTGAATATATCCCCCTTTTTTATTATTAATAATTACATCTTACATCTTTACTTTACATTACATTAGGAATTGATTGTGTGTGTGCATGGTTGACTGAGAGTGAGAATTTATTTTCACACCAAATTGTTGAGGCCCCCTGGGCGCCCCCTGGCGGCCCCCACTTTGAAAACCACTGGTTTAAATGATTAAAATGCAGATTAGAGGTCATAGGGGTTCTGTATAAACTAATTAACCTTCAGTCATTAAGTGATGTTAGTGATGATATTCTTAACAAATCACTCTTATAAGCAATAGCCATATTTTCTTCTTAATTGTAGGTTTAATTATATACTATATTATACATTACATTAACACAGTGATTACAAGTGGAGGTAAAACAGTAAGTGCACTGTTCTGATGAGTGGATTTTTAATAATCTTATCTGGAAACCTGCCGCAATTTAATGTCAGAGTTTACTGCCAGGATAAATCAGGCAAACTACACCATCCAAATTACCCAGAGTATTCAAACCATTTATAGTCGAATTTTTAAATTAATGATTATCTATTTATCTATTTTTATTAATCATTTGATTGGTTTAAAAAAATTTGCAACCGATATTTACAGTCTTTCAACACCACAATATTATTTTCTGCATTCTAACTAGCAGTGAAAAATGTCCTTAGACAAACAGCAACTTAACATAACTAATATGATGGTAGCCTGACAAGAGTGTTAACAAATTCTATAGATCTACTGCTAGTTGATATGAAATGAAGGAGGTATATCTCTTCAAACAGAACAAAGAGAGAGAGATGGATCAGTGAGATGGGTCTTGGCTGCCAGCCAGACATGCTGTTGTGGAGACAGACAATGCACAACCACAGTCCTCTCCTGAGGACCATGGCCAAGAGAGAGGGAGAGATGGGGTAGAGGGTGTGTGTGTGTGTGTGTTTGTGTGTGCGTGTGTATCCTGATTAATACACTCATTACTCTAACTTGCAGAGGATCTGTGCAAAACTGTTTTGACCTCGAAGCTTCCACTTGGTTACAGTCTGAGTATTAAATGAGGCCTCATGTCAAGGCTCATTATACTATTCATGAGTTTCATTGCAATATCCTTTTTCCTTTCCGCTCCTATTTCTTCATACACACACAAACATAAAAGCACATACTGTACAGTATATACCGTTTCATAAACCATAAACAGGACCATTAATTGTTGAATCATGACTCTGTGGGCTGTCTAATGTCTCAGTCATTCTGAGCGTTAATGTGGCTCTAGGGTCCTTTTGAAACACAGGCCATTTACATTGAGAAAAAGCAGACTGGGGTGGTAGAGAACTGTTACTATGGTTACATGTGATGGCAGAGGCATAGACAGGCAGGGAGAACCGTGAGGTAAGTCCACTGAGCAAACACACACACAAACACACAGAGCCCAGTATGCTCAGTGTGAGGTTTAATGAATCTGCTTAGTTGTCAAACTTCCCAGTGGGACACTCGTCTCAGATTTTCCATCCCCTCATGGCAGAGGGATTAAAGAGCATCAGGTCCATACTCCAAGCATGCAAATATTTGAATATGAATAAAATACCTAGCTTATATCACAGGAATTTTTAGGCTGAAACATGTCAAAAGGATATGCCATTTTTATACACTGTATATCATGAGCTTGTTTTTAACTTTATATAAAAATCTGTTCATATGCTTAAGAATCTGCCATAGATTCTCTGCCACAAGAGACAACTCTTACCATATGAAAAATTACACAGCAATATCAGAGTTATATATAGATCCTCATTATGAGAAGAGCTCTGTGGGTCAGTGCATGGGAGGGGCATCAGTGCCATATAGTTCATCCTCACTGCCTTATTCGCATGTTTAATCAATGAAGCAATGAAAGCCGGGCATATTCTCATCTATCTACGGACAGAGCTTGCCAGTCATATAGGCATAATCCTCCATATAATCTCATTTAGACTCCAATCACTGTTCTGCACAAGGAAATCTTATGTCTTCATAATCCAGAGATGAATATATTTGTAGCAAAAGTGGCACGTGTTTGCAACCGTTCATTTTCAACAAGATCACATGGCTATTATATTGAATTTCAGTAATGATTTCTAACATATTAAATAATATTATAGGAAGTAATCATTCACAGTCAACTGAAACTGTCGTAGGAAGTTTGTGGCTCTGTGCTTTCTCAAGTTTAAGTAGACATTGTTCCATACCATTCAGCCTAAATTGGAGTAGGATTTAAGTGTGGTTGTAATCTAATTGAATTCGAACAGTTTATCAGTTGTTATGTGAAGTGTGTACATATGTTTTCACTCCGTAGGATATGATTTGGGTGGCAGCTCTGGAGAGATACCAGTACAGAGGACTGTCAAATAGTGAGTGCCTTCACCAGCACACACCTCCACCAAAAAAAGAGAGAGAAAGAAAATAAGAGGGTGACAAGGTACATATCAGTGTGTCAGTGAGATTGTACTGTGCCCTTTTCCCATGGGACACACACTCCTCTCCCTACTGATAGAAGCACTTGAATCTAGTAGTGCTATATTTAATCCTTCCATAAATGAGTGGGGAAAAAATGTGGGAGAACATTATGTGGAATGGTCTCCAAACAACTTCAGCACTCATGACAATAAAGTGGTTTGTGTTGTTGGTTGTTACATGGTGCCCTATGTGTCTACAGAAAAGTGGAGCTATTGCTAGGAATTAATTATATAAAGATTTGTTTAGGCATTTGAGAATTTGTTTGTGATTTATATGCTGGACAAGTGTAGTGCTTTATCATAAAGTACTCCTCATAAAGGGTGATCTCTGGGGGAAACATTAAAGGTTCTACATTATATGTAGACCACTACTAGACCATTTAGAGCCATTTAGTTACTTAATAAACAAATTAATTTCAAACATGATTTGAATACCTTGTTTGAAGGGAGAGAGAGAGAGAGAGAGAGAGAGAGAGAGATGTAAAAAGATTTGCTACTAGAAAGGCCTGATTCTAATCATGTGAACACAAATAAGGAAGACAGAGAGAAAAGTGTAATTATAAATTGGGGTTGGAACTTTAAAATAGACCAAAAGGAGGAAGAGATATTGGAAATTGAATAAGAATTGGTTAGAATGTAAAAAAAAAAAAAAAAAAAAGGGGGGGGGCTGAGGGAGTGAATGGAGAATGAGCGGTGTAGTACAGCGAGAGGGAGGTGATGGTCTACAGCAGCGTGAGTAGCTCAGCTTGGTTGTGATGTGCAAGCCATTAGACTTGGATTAGGCACTTCTCTCTCTCCCGCTGAGAAAAATTGCTCCACATTCACCCAGATTAAAGGAGAAATGAATGGAAAGCAGCAGGCCATCACAGGGGAATACTGAATCTTCACAATAGCTGAGAAAAAGTAAAGGCCAGATGTATACTGTATTTCCTTTATAAACCAGCCTCACAGTCACTCTGAGGTACTGCACATGAACACTATCAGTGTGGCGTGTTGCTTGTATGTAACAATGAAGCTGCAGGGGTTTTAGACTTCTTAAAACGATGAGCATGAAGAACAAGGAAGCCAAAATAACCAAGATCTTAATGATCAGTGGGAATGTACCCACTGTACAGAAAGCCTCTGGGATATCATTACTGTTGTTTCCAGCCCAGATGGCAATTTTACATTAAATCAAACTACCCAAAGGCAATACACCCTGTGTGTGTGTGTGTGTGTGAGAGTGAGAGAGAGAGAGAGAGAGAGAGAGAGAGAGAGAGAGAGAGAGCCTGAGTGAATGGGTGAGTAAGAGAAAGACAAAGGTTGAGGGAGGCTGCTTTGTTAGGGAAATTCTTATGTCCATACAGCAGTACAAACTTTTCACATTGACGTCATTTTCTCCACTGAAACACACCCTACTATTACTACACCTCAAACTGAGTGAGCCCTTGAAACGATGTCTGGTATGTTCTACTGGAGGTATAGAATGGCATTTTATATATCCACTTCAAAATAAAGGAAACCTATATAAACCTATATAATTATTTCAGAAACAAATTATTAAAATGGAGTATTCATCTCCTACTAGCCATCTGTGGATGATGGGGAACCAAAGAAGTCAGACCAAAATTGAACAAATATTTTTCATATAAAATACTTTATAATACCCATGAAATGATAAATACCTAGTATATCACAAATGTTAAAGTTTGTGTTGACAAAGTTTCATATTCAGTATATAACATTGTTTAAGCACTTTCTCTCAAAGGTTAATCAATCTCTCTCTCTCTCTCTCTCTCTCTCTCTCTCTCTCTCTCTCTCTCTCTCTCTCTCTGTCTGTCTGTCTGTCTCGTGAGTGGTCCGTTTCTGTCTGTCTCCCTGTGCTTAGCTTTATTAGCCGAGAGGATGGGTTTGTGGGAATTATCCTCATGGCTGCAATAAATGAGTAGGTGATAAGTGTCTATAGCGAAGAGATCACTTTATGGCACTTTAGAGCTCTCTCTCTCTCTCTCTCTCAGTCTGAGTGTCTCTGAACAGCAGAATCTGCTCCACTCCACATCCATAATGCCATGCCGCTGCCTCTTCTGCACGTCTACTCCTGTAAGTGCAAGAACAATTGAGTTACCTGTGTAACTTCAATCTCCAATGCTATCTGGAAGCATGCCTTCACAGAAGTTCTTATTTTCTTTTATAACTAGATATACACATTTTCTCATAATACTACACACACTTCCCACAACTACAAGCACAAATACCTCTAACGTGTGCCTCATCCTCAAAACTATTAAGCAAACAGAGAAAAAATATATAAATATCTCTGAAAGAAACACTCCATATACCTCACAACCGAATAATGTGGTTAAAATTACACATGGACCATGTATATAAATATAGGCTACTCACCAAGTAACACAGTGTTGTAAAACACAAAGCACTCTTATCAAAATACACACACTACAGGTCTCCCAAGCGGTGGTACAATAAAGTGTCTGTCCTATCATCAGAATATAGTGAGTTTGAATCCTGATGATGCCACAGCCATCTGTGGCTATCAATCACAGTTACACTAGCCAATCATGGGCCTCTGTGATTTCACCTATATGGAAGAGGGCAGATAGCACTTTCCTCTAAGTGTGCTTTCCTGACCAAACAGCAGGAACCATAGTACTTAGAATGGTGGATCCATCCCTGACAGTAATGTATTCACATGCTCCATGCATCACCTCAAGAGATCTCACTTATTCATAAGGATTCAAATCATATACCTTCCATTGGTAAGCTGAAAAATTCTTCAGATGAGGACAGTGAATATAGTGGGAGAAATCTGATGTGCGACGAACCATTCTTGGGTCTCATGTTCAAGGTTCATGGTTCTTTATAGTTTTGTCACATACATATCACATACATGTGATGTAGTGAAATATGCCTGCTAGAAGCTGACATTATCCCATATAATACAGATGCATCTCAAAAAATTAGAATATGTGGAGAAGTTAATTTTTTCCCATATTTTAATTCAAAAAGTGGGACCCTATATTCTAGCTTCATAACTTGAAATATTTCAAGCCTTTTTTTGTTTTAATCTTGATGATTACGGCTAACAGCTCATGGAAATCAAAAATCCAGTATCTCAAAATATTAGAATAAAGAATTTCACTTTGTGTAATGAATCTAGAATATATGAAAGGTAATTTTTTTTAAATTCAATTATGGGAAAAAATTAACTTTCCACGATATTCAAATTTTTTGAGACGCACCAGTATACTGTAGCTAGTATGATCTGTGACCGAGGAAGTACTGTGTTGCATGGGAGCACAGTTCTTTGTTCCATGATGGTCCATTCTCTGCCATGCCATTTGTTTACATTGAAGCCAGCCATGTTGACCTACACATGTTGAATAGGGTCATGATTTGCATCAAGTTCCATTAATCTCTGAAAGATGGCATAAGCATACAGTCACCTGTAATACCATACACATGGAAATACTGTACAACAGATACTCACATGTACATACACAAATTGCATCTCTTTCACATTTTTAGTGTTCCTCTCAACTGGAATTTTTCTTATTTCCAGATAACAACCCTCTGGTAAAGCTATTGTTCAGGACTTCCTGCAAGTCCTCCACTACGATTGTCCAGAAAGACTTGTAAAATTCTGCTGGAAGTCCATCTATACCAGGTGCTTTACCACAATCCATACTCTCTAGGGTTTTCTTCTATGGTTATTTCCCCACTGAGTGTTGCATCTACATCTTGTGAAACTTTACGCAGTCCAAACATCAAATAATTCATGTTTTTCAACTATGTGGATGAGCCATTTGCGAGAAGGCATGTGGGGCTCCATGTGGTTATGGTCATTGCTTTCCAATGTGCAATTAAAATCCCCACCGACAAATAAATATTCTTCATTATTACAGGGTTCTAGTGTCTTGCATAGTTTTTCTATTAAAAAAAACAAAAAAAAATATTTCCACTGGTGAGGTTGGGGCGTATACACAAATAACAAAAGCTTGTTTCTCAAACTGGGCTCTGACTTTTAACAGTCTGCCAAACACGATCTTCTCTAAGCTGTAGGAGATTGGAGTAAAATTCCTGGAGAATAACATAGCTACTCCTCCACTAGTGGAAGTGTGGTGGCTCAGGCACGAAAGGCCAGCCATTCCTGTGTCCAGTCAACAATTTTTGTCATCACTGTGGGTTTCTTGCATAAACAATATATCCACTCTTTTCTGCCTCATCATTTCATACAGATGTGCTCTCTTCCTACTGTCTCTTGCCCCATTGACATTCAGGGATGCAATAAGAATGTCCTCCAAGACAAACCAGAAGCGAGTAAACAGAAATAAAGATGTGAACAGCCAACAAGGACTGACAGAGTTCGGATGTTTCACTGTCATCATTATTGAGCAGACTGTTAAGTTTTGTTACAATTTTCGATACACTTCTTTATCAAAACACCCTTCACTCATTAGTTGCTTCATGGTTTCAAAAAGTCTTTTTCAGGTCTGGGAAGTAATCACTGATTTTTACCAGTCTCATGTTTTTAGTCACTTTCAGAAAATGTTTAATTTCATTTACGTTGTAGTCCTTACCAACCCAGCTGTTTGCAGTGGTGACAAAGGGACAGAGAAAGCAACCTTATTTTCCATATCACATTAACTTTCCACTTGCTCTTTTTTTTCCTTGTTTTATTACTGCATCTTTTTCATTATTTTTCCCCTTTGCAGGTGATTTAAAAACAACCTGGTCTGTTTCCATCATTACAGGATCTGTGTTCCCTCCTAAGAGGGAATCGGTATCATCAGTAATGCTATCCTGTGTGTTAATTACAGCATCCTCAGTTTCTTGCCCTGCACTATTTTCATGTTAACTCTGCTCAGCCTGTACAGTAATCTCAGTGATTCCAATTACACACACCCTGCTGGGTTCTAGGTCAGTTTCAGTGTTTAAAACGTCGGCAGATCTCAACTCTTGAATCACAGAATTCTCCTTTGTAGCTTTCACAGACACCACTGTTAGTGTTCCTACTCCATCCGACTTTTTTGGGAAGGAGAAGGAGCATATTGATAAGTGACCCACCAACTCATTCTCCCTTTCCATGGTGTTCAGAAACGGGCCCACTGCACTATTCATTCTGGATGCCGCCATAATAAATAACATAAATAACTAAATAAATAACTAAATATATATCAGAGATAGAAAAAAAGATGAGAGGAAGAGACAAACACACTCACATTCAACACGATCCACCCACTCACTCCCAGCATGCACTCAGAGAGAGACAGAGAATGAATGAATAACTGGTTAAATGCAGGAGTGGCCTGAGTGTGATTTAATAAGAAAGCACAGACAAATCTGTAAAGCCAGAGGCAAACATTGCACTGCCTGAGAGCCATACTTAGAGATCACTTAATGATCGCTGCAAAAACAGACATATACACACTCTGGGATACATACATTACACACTGGCACATGAATATCACATTTATAATCACAATCAAATCTGTATTTCCCTATATTATCATTTTACTCACTGCCCACTGGAACTGACAGTGACTGTCAGCAGCATTTGGGGCATCATTCATTTTCTCTGTGCAAGTCTTATCTCATGTCAGGAGAAAATTACAGCTCCCAAAACATCCGAGGATCTGCCATCTCTCATGCATTACCATGACTGACTCTACAGTGATAGAACAGGGAAGTTGAGCTCTGTGTTGCTCACCAGGGGAAGCGGTTCTCATTTCTCTTTCCATGTTTGATAAAAATGATGGCTTCTGTGGTTCTCCTACAGCTGTAAACAATAACACCTTCTTCTACAAGGGATTCTCTAGTGTCTGTTGCAACAGGAAAGAGAACCAACATAATACAGCAAATATTACTGTATACTCTTAGTCAGTGCATTGAAATATGTCTCATACAGCTCTGTATTTGCTTTCAAGCAGAAAGTACAACATATTGTGAGATCTAAAGAGAAAATATTGCCTGTCAGCTCTGACCACTCACGGTGCTGTGTTCCTCTAGTAAGAGGAAAAGATTGGAGAAAATCATTAGAGTCTTCTCACACAAGGCATTTTCTCTCCCAGCAGGTCCCCTCACATGTGTGAGAGCCTTGGGATAACCAACACCTCAGGACTCGGACTAACTGACAGCTGCATGGCTTCTTTCTCCAGGCCTCTTGAACAAGGGCCCTTCCCATATTCCATCTCTATACATTTAATATAGCAGAATTTATCCTGATGTAAATGGTGGAGTGGACATCTAACATACAACATGCGTGTCACAAATAAATATACAAATATTGACCAGTGCTACAAATGAACATACAAATACAGAGACAGATTCTACTGTGTTTAGACAATGATGTGCATATGAGGTGTATAGTAGAGAACTGTAATCTACTAGATAATAAAAGTTTAAGGTTTTTTTATGAATAAATAAAAATATGATAAATGATACAACAAATGTAAAATATTTTGAAGAATAATACAAGAAAACAAACAAACAAACAAATAGTTATTTATTCATCAGTCCCTCAAGGATTTTGTGATTTTGTGATGGCACAAATTAACGCAAAATCAAGCAAATTCTGCAATATTCAGAAGAGCTTGCAATTTTTCAAAATTACCACAAATTTTATGCAAATTTGGGCTGAGATGTCATAACGCACATTCAGCCAAAAGCCCTCTTCGACTCACGTGCGTCGAACATGAGTATAGTTAAAAGGTCTCATTTACCAACAAGCATCACTGCAAAAACCCGTGCAAAACAATTTCGTGCAATTCAAGTAGTTTTCTGGAAAAAAAAAAAAAACACAAAATACACAATTTTTTTTTTTTTTTTTTTTTTAAATCTGTAGCAAAATCAAGCATTTTTGGCCACAACAAACACCAGTGAAATCCTGTTTGGACTGATTTATAGAACCTTAAAGGTTTAATGTGGTTCAGTAAAGAACCTTTTAAAAATATTTTTATATGGCACAGAAAAAGGGTATCACTTTTGTTATAAAATAACCTTTTTGGTACTATTTAGAACCCTTTTTGCTATAAATCAGTTTGTCCAATAACTTAGTTCTTGACTATTGTCCTTTAGTTTGAGTCCTCATTTTTGCATATTTGTTCCACTTTTGTTACTTTTGTCTGAAAAACTGGTGGTAGCACATTGTACAATAAATTTCATTTCATTTATGTGTAGTACTGTTATTCCCTTGCACCTATGCAAGTTGCAGTAAGCTGTGGGTACTTACGGAGTGATGGCAACAGTGTCTTTGCCAACAGTCCATTTTTATGGCCTTTAAAGTCTTGTTTTAATAATGATATAGAACATCTTGTTTACAAATAAAATGTTGATATTGTGAGCAATCTTACTATCCTTCACTATTTTATCACTTTGTAATTAGTTGACTAATATGCAAATAAAAACATTAAAAAGCAATTTGGCAGCATTTAGTGACAGGAGGAGACGATTCATTCTACTGTAAGATTGCTGCTGCTTGCATCTTCGTGCTTCACATCCTGAGTCTCCTTTTTTTCTGAATGGAGCAGATGGATGTTGAGTCCCTTTGAAATACTGGGACAGATGTTGCAGGCAGACAGACTTTCCATTCTGCACACATTTGCATTTTTAAGCACAGCAACAGCAGCAGTAAGAGAGATTAGCGGGACACGGTACGGGTGCAGGGTGGGACCCTTTCATTAAATATGCGTCGTGTTTATTCCGGCATTAAAGGTTCAGAAAATGTAGGCCTAGGTTCACATAAGCCTAGAGTGTATTAAAAAGGTAAATATTATAAATAAATTACTAAAAAGCCATAGAAATGCTGCTGCATGAAGGTTCAAATAGGCTGCATCAGTACCATGGACAGATCACAGTGTCAGAGCACTCTTTAGACCTTAAGCCCTGATTTTCCTGCTGTAAACGTATCTGAGCTCCGAAACAAGATCCTCAGACCCGAGGCAAACCAGGCATTGCTCCCTCCAGGCAGGGCTGATCGTTAAGCATGAGGAATCTGTATAGCAAACCAAATTCACAATCATGTTTTTCCCTGTTCCCAAAATGAGCACACATGCAGATGGAGCAGCGACCTGCTCCTGCATGTCAGGAGAAGGCTGGCAAAATCATGTGATCAGAAGCAGTCATTTGTCCCTTGTTTACAGCAGACAACAGAGTTTGTCCTGCTAGATCGGGGATTCCTTCACATGAACGGTGCGATTTGTGAAGCTACAACACAATGCACAACAAGGCAACAGATTACAACAGAATGATATGTATTGTGTAGAAAGTGTGCATTTAGCCACATCAGAAATAAAGGTAGTCCTTGTCACCGGGGTGGTACAGTACCATCAAGTGGACAACTTTTTCACCTTTTAACATGGATCTTTTACCTTTCATAGGTAGCAGTGGTGGCTTAGCAGTTAAGGGGTTACTGATCGGAAGGTCGGGGGTTCAAGCCCCAGCACTGCCAAGCTGCCACTGTTGGGCCCTTGAGCAAGGCCCTTAACCCTCTCTGCTCCAGGGGCGCTGTATCTTGGTTGACCCTGTGCTCTGACGCCAGCTTCCTGACATGCTGGGGTATGCAAAGAAAAGAATTTCACTGTGCCTATGTATATGTGACCAATAAAGACTCATTATCATTATCATTATATAATTTAAGGTACACAATTGGACATTAATCCCCACTTAAAGCTTTACTCAAAAATAATTAGGTAATAATTAGGTAAACCAAATGCACTTACTCAGGCAAAGGATACATGCTTAAGGTGCAAATGATACTCGCCTTGATTATATCACCCCAAGCAACAAGGAAAAGCAGAGTTGGATGCCATTATTACTGAGACGGTCCCATCATGCTAGCAGCACATAGCAGTACCTACCTCTTCCTGAAATACTTAAATTAGCACTTTAATTTAAAAAATGTACTCTCTGTGTGCTTCTCTCACTCTCTCTGTGTGTGTGTGTGTGTGTGTGTGTGTGTGTGTATATATGTGTGTGTGTGTGTGTGTGTGTGTGTGTGTGTGTGTGTATATATATATATATATATATATATATATATATATATATATATATATATATATATATATATATATATATATATATATTAGACAGACAGAGGCTGATAGTATTCTTAGTCTGTGACCTAGTGAACCAGTATGCAGATGTATTAACTGATAGAGACTTCAAATCACTTCTGTAAGTCGCTCTTGATAAGGGCATCTGCCAAATGCCACGAATATATATGTAGTATTCACTGCATATTTTACCTGAAAACCTTAATAATGTATAGCTGGACCTCAAGGACTACTATATTAAACGCTGTTTAAAGGTAAATCACATGCACTTTCCTATGTATTAAATACATCTTAGTAACAGAATATGAATTCTTGATGGTACCAGTCCAGTGACAAGTAAAAATACAATTTCATACCTTTATTTTTTGAGAATGTACAGTACACTTTTTGTGGCCAATGATATCCTGACAGGTGCACTGGGCCCATTTCATTTGTACTATTCTTGTGTCTACCCCCACAGTCTGTATGACACTTGTGCATACACCCAGGAGAGACAGAGGGAAAGGTCTGATTTAATGACTGTCGGCAAAAATACAGGCTACAGTTGACTTCCGTGTACATCTTGCAGATAGCAATGAGGCTCTAAATGCACTATTTTTCTTCACTATCTGGAAAAAAAGGGTTCATTTTTTTCCCTTGCTGTTCACCCCTTAAGGGTGCTTCTTTAGTATCTCTAGTACAGTATATATCTTTAACCTAGAAAGGTGCATTAAAGGACACACTTCTTTTAACTGTAAAAAAGTATGGTTCAGTTATGTACCTTAAATATTTTTTTAAATAAATAGGCTACTGTATCCACGATTCCAGGTGACTGATGCATATTAGAGGTACAAAACCACCTCAATGACAATGAAAAGTCCAGTTTAGTAGGCTACTATATTTAGAGTGTGTTTCTAACCGCAGGACACGTTGAGACCTGCTGACGTCACTGTGTTCTTGGTGACGAAATACATCTCCTTTTTAGCTTACCAGTTTACTTGGTCTTAACGAGTTCTATGTACATGTATTTATAGTTTGGAAAATCTATTTGATCCTATGGTTTACTGATTTGTCTGTGCTGCTGCTCCTCCTCCCTTCGCCGTGTGTGTAAATGAGGAGACTCGATCTGTGAATCTCTGCTCCGCTTCCTCCCTCATCTCATCTCATCTCATCTCATTTCATACCTCCTGACTGTCACTCGTTGTGGCTGGAGGTGTGAGCGCCGCCCAGAAGCGTCATGCACACGCTCTCATCGCGGACGGACGGAGTCCACCTGCACAAAGCGATGCTGCTCGAGCCGAATCCAACCCGAGCTTTCTCTTCCGCGATCGCGCGCCGTGTCCGCGACAAGTTCACGCGCAGGGTGCAGCTCTCTACCACCGGGTTTAATGAAAGTGGAAACGCAAGGCTAGCATGATTCTTTTTAACCAAAGGAGCGTGATCTGACAGAGGCTTTAACTTTTTTTCATTCTTTTTTTTTTTTTTAAAGAGCAAAAGCGCATTTGGACCTGATTATTTTTCTAATCATGCCTGTACGAAGAGGTCATGTGGCACCGCAAAACACATTTCTGGGACTAATAATACGAAAATTCGAGGGACAAAGTGAGTATTAAACTGGAGAACGGAATGATCTGTGACATTTCACAGGAACATCCCAGCATCCGGTCGCTTTGAAAACTGCAAGTGTTGGACACGATTGTAATTTGCCCGTTTTGTTAAAGTAGCTGAGTTAATGTAAATAGACATGTAGAAATGTATACATTTCTTATACATTTGAGGAGCTTGTCTTAATGCAGGACACAAAGACCATGCAGGACTCGGCTACAGAGGCAGAAGAAGAGACAGCATGAACACATGCTTTTCTTTTCTTTTTTTGATTTCTTCTCATCTATGTTTTTTTCTTTCCCTTTTCTATATTACCCAGTTGGAACTTTGGTGAAGATAGCTTGGGATGAGCGCTTCATGGTTGTGTGGGCTATTGATCAGTAGGGTATAACATGCGCTTGCATTTTCAAAGTGCTTTTTGTGTGTGTTTGGAAATTCTGCTCTGAAATCAGTGTTATAAGCTACTTGGGGAAATGGTTGAGATATGCGCAGCTTCAAATGTGAAATGAAACCAGGCTTAAACTGACCAGGCGGAAACATTTCCCAATCCTGTGTCTTTATGTTTTTGTCCGTCAGTGGTTGGTAAGGTCCTGAAATTGAAACGTAGACGTTGTACTTTTTGGAAAGGCGATTTCCAATGCAAATAGGCTTGGTTCCGACAGAGCTCAATTGCTATTTCATTGCTATATAGGTTAGGTGCGTATTGCAAAATAATCGGTACAGGTTCAGGACACTAAATATTTTTGTAGTTCTGGTCACGGTTTGTTAGACTGCAAGAGCAGCATGTATGTATCTGACCAAGGTCCTGAAATGCACTTTCTCCCAGCAAACCCTCTTCTAGGTTATAAGAGGGAAGAGAAAGGAAGCAATAAAGACTGAATCTGTGAGCTAAGCTGGGTTTAATATCTTGAGGAAAGGGACAGGAAAGTGCCAGAGCTCTAGACTCTCTTTTTCCATTATTATTTTATATATATATATATATATATATATATATATATATATATATATATATATATATATATATATATATATATAATTTATTCCACTTCTCTGTGCTAAGGTAGCTGTGTTTATGTAATGGAGATAGATCAGTATAATTTAGTCAAAAATGCCAAACTGTGTTCACTATTCATGTAACGCTAAATACAAATGATTATTGACACTGAATATATTCCAAAAACCTATTTTTCATCTTCCACAGGAATTCCAACAGGACTGCACAAAAATCCATAGTCTGATTGATTTAAATTTGTGGTCAGCAATTTTCAAAGCAATACACTGTCATATTTGGTAAAGTTATCCTCACATTCAGACGGCTATCAAAAAAATAATGTGGACCATCATCATCCCTCCAGATAAATTTACCTAAAGCTCTCCCTCTTGTAGTAGTAGTTAGGTACTCTAAACAGCACATGTGTATGTTTCGGAGGTGTGGCTTCAGAGGCAGTTGGGATGGGCTGCATTTGTTTGAATTTTGAGTTTCAAAGCAGCTTCAGCTCAGTCGCACCGAAATGGTTGATTATAAACAAAGTGCACTGTGAATGTTATGTCAAATACCTCAGTGACTCAGTGTTTTTTTCACCATTGACATAGTGTCTTGTGGATAGTGTCATTCATCTTTAACAGTTTTTCTGATTTTCTTAGAATACATAAAGAAATATATCATGTATGCACATTTAATATACAATTTCTTATAGAAGATAAGCATCACAAAAGGAATACTTTCCCGTCTATTGTTGCAGAATGAAAAAAAGCCCAATGTTGCTGTTTCAAATGAATGAAAGAATGAAAAACATTAAATGTGAAGTCTTTTGAATTCAAATAGTAATGAGCACACATCAAATTTTCAGAAGTTTACACATAAATACATGGAAATGTCTTTTTTTTGAAGCCACATGATAAAATTCAGAGACATTATATTGGCATGCATATTTGATGAAAAAGCTGACCTTTATTTTCATGTGCTCTGCAGATAAAAATTTTATCATAGCAAATGCTCGCGTCCAGAGCTGCGCAATCATCTACTGTAACGACGGCTTCTGTGAGATGACTGGTTTCTCCCGGCCAGACGTTATTCAGAGGCCCTGCATGTGTGACTTCCTGCATGGAGAGAGAACCAAGCGGCACTCCATTGCCCAGGTAGCCCAGGCTCTGCTGGGTTCTGAAGAACGCAAGGTGGAGATCACTTACCACCGCAAAGATGGTGAGTCTCACCAATTCTGTTTCATTTTGAGAATCTGTGACTAGCTCTTGCCTTCCATGAATGAATATAAATAAGTGCTATGGCTTCTGAAAGGAAAGACAGATAAAGGAGAGAGAAAGGACGTAACAAGTAAGCTCTTTCAGTGGTAATATGGTATCATTACCAAGCACTTTGTATGAAAAAGTGGGAGCCCAGGAGAGAGCCTAAACCTTTTTATATCACCCCTCTCTCTCTCTCTCTCTCTCTCTCTCTCTCTCTTTCTCTGCTCCTCTGATTCCATCTCATAACGCCTCATTTTGTCAGGAGGCTGTTTTCTTACTGATTTGCTTACCGAGCCGAGTATAACTCCAGCTCTAATGGAAGCAGTGTCCATTCTCATGCAAGTAGCTCCTCAGACAAATTCAACCCCAGTCTTGTCTATCCTTCTGAACACATATATAACAAAACACACTCATAGCTGTTTTCAGGGTTCTGTCATCAGCAAGTCTCCCCTTTGCAGAATAGGTGTCTGTGGAGTTAGCACATGTGCAACAGTATATTTCTTCTGTTACCAAACTACTGAAATATTGATTAAGCATTGCATATTGTGTTGCGAAGCTGTGATAGTAGCAATATATGGCCTCTGATAATGTAAGATTATTTGAACTGAATCATATTTGTATTAGTCTCACAAGCTTTCACTAGAGAGTCTGGTACTTTTCTTATTATGACATGTGGCCAAGAATCACCTCTGTTTATAGAAAAAGGCCATTAGACTGATGACCAGTCAGACTTTTTCCATCCTTTTTCCATAGCCAGCCACAAAGATGTGAGCTTATCTAGTTTCCTTGCTGCCGTTTCAAACTAAACTCTTGGATAATTTTTTTTATCTAGCCACTTTATCTTAAAAGCTAAATGAGCTAAAAAGCTCATTCTGTCATTTTTGATCAACTGTTTGTTTTCCCATTGGAAACTGGCAGTCAAATTTGTACATAAGTTTATGGTGAGCCAGCCATCAAGATAGTAGAGCTTGTGTGTCCAATTCTTTGTGGTCCACAGACATGGAGCCTGAGCCTGAAATTATACTTTAAGAGTTCTTTAAGGGCTCATTGGATAATTAAGGATTCTTAGCCACTGCAAAGGTTGTAATTGGACTGGAAAATTTCTAAAGCTATAAGGGGTTTCCAATAGAGGTAACCCAAGAACCCTTTAGGTTTCACAATGTTCTAAGCATGTAGGGTTGTGGACATTGAAAACATACACAGTTGTAGAGATAACTAGTGTCTTTAATAGTTCATTTATAGCTGCTCCGTGGGTAGGTTACTCTGAGACTCAGAGCTGAGGAAATGTTTTATTCAAATAGTGCGAGAAAGAACATTTAAAAATAATGTCTGGAAGAGGAATAAAACAGACATTGCACAATAGTGGAGGTATAATCACTGCCTGTGGCAGGTAGAGGAGCTCTCAGTTGAACACTGCAATTTAACTGCACCTAGTGTAGAGGAACATAAGAGAAAACAAAAACGATTGTGCTTGGTTATAGTGCTTTTACAGCTATTACTGAATCTTTCTAAGACATTATTGTAACAGAGCGTTGCATGTGGCTAACAAGCATCAATTATTTGTCCATATTTGATTAATGGAGATAATTGAGAAGAGTGCATTACTGCTAGATAGCTTGCACTGCCTATTCAGAAAAGTGTGACTTATGAATAACTGGATTTGGTAATCCAATTTCAGACTTGAGACAGCGCAATGAAGACAGACAGGCCTGAGTATATAGTGCATAGTATTTGTTGCATTGAAGCTACAGTTAGAGAGATAGACCCATTTTTATTGTGCTTTCATTGTAGTTCATTCGTCAGGCTTGAGAACTGTAACTATTTGCTAAATATCCTAAGCGCAGGTTGGCACTAAATTGTATTGTACGTTATACAAGGGTATCTTTGTTGACTCATACCTACAGGGTTCCTGGTTTGATCCTGAGCTCGGGTTGCTGTCTATGTATAGTTTCTTCCTGTGTCTGTGTGGGTTTCCTATAGGTTCTCTGGTTTCCTCCCAAACATATCAGTAGGTAGATTGGCTATGCTAAATTGTCCCTAGGTTGCAAATGTGTGTGTGAAAGTGTATGTGTATGATGCCCTGTGATGGACCGCGATGCCTCATTCCCAGTGTTCTGGATCCACCATGACTTATGGTTAAGTAAAGGAATATAGTTTTTGGCAGGAGATGCAGAGGATCTTTTTAGAGGGAGGTTTCCAGAGGAAAAAGCCTGTCTAGGAATCTTTACTCTTTCTCTCTTTGTGAGCTGGAAATCACCCAAGGCCTCTGAACACTGTTTTAATGAGGATACAAATAGCCTATTGCAAATCGATTTTGTAATTCCTTTGTCACTGAGACTAAATCAATGGGTCACTTCAGGTTCTTTGTCTCTTACTATAAAGCCCTTGCACACTCGAGCGATAAGGCAAGCTTGTGATACACTCTCAGTCTTCCTGGGTCTGTCCTGGTGTGCTGTTCCTGCTTGCAAGCTGTCACGACCCTGCGATGAGAGATAGAAGCAGCATTTGTTTAGCTGTCTAAGGGCATGGGTTGGGGGAAGGAAGATGTTTGCGTGTAATTGGCTCCAGTGACAACTCGGTGCTGTACAGCATATGGATATGTCAGCTCCTCAGCTGCCTTAATTGACTCGTTACACCTGCAGGCCTTGACACAGATTCTCATGAGCCTGAGGAGAAAAATCTTAGCACTCGTGCAAAAATAATGATTGTTTTTTTCCACAGTTTTTTTTTTAAAATAGAATGTCTCCATCATTACCGAGCTTTGCTGCTGTACACTTTTTCCTCACTGTACATCCTTACTGTACAAATGTTTTTCATAGAAAATTCCACTTTTTCCTCAGGATTTTGCTTACTGGATCTCATTCTGAAATACTCTGTGTGCTCTCCTGCCCATCTTGGGTGTGATGAGAGAGAGAAAGACAGATGCTGTTGCAATTCTTGCTGAAGTCACACTGAATTAACTCAGTCCTGCAAACCCACATGCAGATGTGACACGCTGTCATTCACAAGAGCTGGCACTGAGACGCTCCCCACTGCCAACACTGCACTGCTATTCTCTCATGCTTAGACTTCAGTACATGACCGTGAACAACCAAGGTGATTGTCAGTCTTCTGCCACCATAAATAAAATGTGGGCTGTTTTAATGTCAAACAAAGAGTCACTTAAGAAGAATAGGTCCTCCGTCTCAGTGGTTACCTGTACAGGCAGGGAGATTCTTCAGCCATTTTTATTTTAGACAGCAGACTCTAGAAATGTTGCTGAATTAAGGGTTCTTTAATCAAAACGCTGCCAGGAGGCGCAATATGTTAGGATCATCACTGATAAATTACAGCTTCAGAAAGAAAAGAGATCGTGGTGGGAGAGAGTCAGGCGGAAAGTATGACTGTGATGTGTAAAGGAGATGGAAAGACCAGGAAAGACAGAGCTAGAGATCAAAAGAATATGGAGGAGCAAAAAATGTACAGAGACAGTGAAAGAAAGGGATATTGATGATTCTCTTGAGTGTAATGGCCTCATTGATCTTGCTTGATACACCGAATTCTGACACGGAGAGAGAAGGACCTACAACATGAGAGCAATGGGGGACAGTAGACAAATCAGTCCATCTATTTTACTCTGCTGCTAGACATGCTGAAGCACACTGGAAGCTGTGCAACATCCACTTTCCACATGAAGCATTTGATCTCATGAAGTCACCTCATGCATCTGTCACAGACTTGTTAATGATCATTTTGACATCAATGGAGTTCGTCATTACTAATTCATGCATTTTCTTGCAATGGCTTTTAGTTGATGAGTAGGCATAGCTCTTTGGCATTTGTATGAGTAGCTGCATTACAGATAATGTGATAATGTAATAATACATAATGCCTTCTAAAAGCGGAAGATGATACCAGCGTTCAGTGTGCGTGTGTGCATGTATGTTGCATGCGTGTAGTAACTAAAAGGATAATGGGTTGTTAACAGGCGTGCTGCTGCGGTGAACTGATGATGGACAAATGACATGTGGTGAGCAAAGGTGCAGGGTTTCAACAGCCCTCATCTCTGAAGCTCAGTCTCCATTCTCTACCACAAGTTAATGGTTCTGAGGCAGTTATTGGGGTATATGGGGGAATAAAGATGATCTGGCGTGTCAGTACAGTAGGTGTGCTTTCTGAGAGCTGGATGGTTGCTTCTGAAAGGACAGCATTAATTATTTATGCAGTAATGCCTCTTTGGTTACTTCTGCTGCTATTGTAAAACAATGGTGTATTTGGTTTGGCCAGTGGGTAAGCATGTTTAGTAGTGAAGTCAGACTGGCAGAGGAGTGAAGGTGGTGTGGGACTTAAAACCATATCACAAGACCTTTACAGATACATTTACAAGGATATTTTAGATGTTTGAGTCTGATTTATTAAATTATTTTCTGTAGACTGAAAATAAATTATTCGGTTACTGGTTTGGTAGTGTTTAGTCTGAAGATGGGTGATGTCTGTTTTGTAGGTGGAAGATTGTTGGTTTGTAATCCATAGATGGATGATGTATTGTTTGTAGATGGTAGGCAGTTGGTTTGTAGTCCATAGAAAGATGATGGTTGGTTAGTAGTTTGTATGATGGACTGGCATCCCAACCAGGGTGTGTTTCTCAACTTCCTCCCAGTGTTCCCAGTATAGGCTCTAAATCCAAGGTGACGCTGACTGAAAGTGAATAAATTCATGATGAGATAGTAGTGTGTATATATATATATATATAGATGATTGAGTCACTGTCCATAGAAGGATGTCGATTGGTTAGTAGGTTTGTAGGTGGGTAGTGTTTGATTACTAATCTGTAGAGGGATGATAGCTATTTTGAAGATGGACGATGGTTGGTTAGTTGTCTGGGTTATGGTTGTTTTGTAGATAGATGATGGTTAGTAATCTGCAAAGCGTTGATGGTTGTTATAATTTGATATGGTTGTTAGTAGTCTGTATATTTGAAGGTTGATTTGTCGTCTTCAGTTGGATGGAGTGTTGCAGCAGATACTCCAAAATTAGATAAACAGCTGCTGTCTCACACAGTTATACGGCAGCTGGTGATGCGTGAAGATGTGTCTGATTTTTATTTTATCTCATTGATGCCTGACAAGCAGTTGCTACAAATAGTCTGTAGTTATTATGGGGTCAGCAATGTTAGTCAGCACATATTTGTTGAGTATGAATTTTGGATTGCTTGACAGTTTGAACCAGTCCTAAACTTGCACAATTTTTATTTTCTTGGGCAATTTATTCCCTAGACTCCCCTTATACCTTATGTCTACTCAGCATTCTTGGTATCATCCCCTCACCCTTTACCCCATTATCAGCCCTGCTTGCCTCTCTATTATGCCGCCTGCCAATCCACAAAACACCCCTTTTTGCACTAGCAATTAGGCATTCTAGCCTAGGATGCATATGTGCATTGGGGGTGTGGCTTTGGAGGGAATGGTCAGCAGAGGAGCTGACTTTTTATTTATTACGAATATTTTAGTTTCAAAATGGCAAGCTTCTACTTCCTTCCACCAAACATACTGACTTTAACTATTGTAGATGTGAAGTGACATACAATTTTCTAGGCATTTCTTTATCTAAGTCTAAATGTGTGAGTGTGTGTTTGAGTGGATAATTATTTCTGCCAGTATTTTTGTATTTTTGTGACTTTCACATAACAAACTCAGTGAATTTTCAGAACTGCAGATTTTTTTCCCCTTTTGATCTCTAGTTGAGATTCATCATATCTTCCTTATCATCAGCACCCTCAAACAGCTCTTCATGAATGCCAGATGGGAGAAGCAGTAACTCATCCAGGGCATATGTCTGTCCAAAACATCACCATACTGGTGAATATGAAACAGAGCTGGTCAGCTCATGGACACCCTCTTGAAAGCCATCCAGGGGCATCCTGGCCATCTGTTGTTCCGTGCTGCCAGGGCTAACACCCATCCCTTTCTCTTATTTTACTTCTCACTGATTGGACTGAAAGCAGGAGTGAATGGACCACTAATCTGTCTCACATGCACCAGTGAGTCTAACTTAGGGCATAAAATAGCATATACTGAGATTTAGAAACTAAATCATCTATTGGATCTACTAGGGGGGAAAACAGCTTTGTTCTTCTCAAAACACAATCAATTATTGCTCACAGTGGGAAACACCAATAATGAAGGTTTGGCCCAATGCACTTTGTCCTGCTGTCTGCGTATTAAACCAAGCATGGCGGCACTAGTCACTCAGTAGTCCATGCAGTGACTTCAAGTGAGACTGATTAAAAATGAAAATAGGCCACAGGGCCTGGCTAGCAGCACTCTAGTAAGACTAGAGGGAGCCATATGGCCATTAGGCCGCAAAAGATTTAGCCCCTTCTCCTGCCTCACTAAGCCATAATTGGTCCGTTCCCAGAATGGTTTTGTGTACTATATCCAGCAAAACATCAATGTAACCAACCCTGTCAGAATGAATCAGAGAGACATACATGTCTTCTATGAGCCTGTTAAGGGTTTTTTTTTGTACTTGCTCATATTGTATTTATACATGATTCTCAAGCATAACGAAGAAATATGCTTTTAGAAAGAAGATATTTGACTTTAGAAAGAAGATATTTAGAATATTTTACTTTTAGAAAGAAGATTTGCTTATTGAGTTCACCTTCAAAATTAGATCATGCCATCAGTGGAATGAGGTAGAAGGATGATCTTACAGTGCTTTGTGGTTTGCATTTTTCTAATTGTTAAACATTGCTTTTTAACAACCAATGAGGTTTAATCTTTTGGTTGCATTTGGTCCTATTTCCTACCAGTGTGACTCAGCTGTTATTGGGATTAGTGAGCTTTTGAGACATTGAAAACAAACTACTCAGACCTTTACGATGCGGACATTAAGGTGCCCTTGACGTTTTGCATGTAGCCATGGCTTTGTGAACTGTACTGCATTTGCACTGTATTATGATTATAGTGCATTATCTCCATAGTGTTCAAAAGGCACTGGTTTAAAATGACCATCTGCTAGAGATTAAGTTAGTGTACTCTTTCAATCTGAGTGCACTCGTAAAATCCATTCATTCTGAATTTGACTGCCCGGAACAAAGACTATCTACACAATCTTCTTTGTCTTTATGTCCCTTTGCTGATGCAAGATTAAAATGTTCCGTTTAAACTGAATTACATGTAGGAGCATCAGGCATATAGCTGTGATTGTTTGCCTGAGTCATTATGCTCTGATGGCTTCTCTGCTGACTGAAATGTCTTTTTGTGTGTTGGAGAGTCAAATGGAGACCCATCATTCAGCTCTATCATGACTTAACATAGCCTCTCCTGAAGGCACAGCTACAATGGGGCTATTTTTAGCCCTAATGCTTTCAAACGCCTGTGAGTCTCATAGCAAATGAAACACAATCTTTTTTTTTTTTCCCCTGGGGTTGAAAATCAATCATTAATGTTTGAGGAAAATGGCAAAGGCTTTTTCAGGATATTGGTCAAAATTATAGTAAGCTAATCCTGATGTGTAATGAACAATCTTTATTTTGTTGATTTATTTATTCATTTATTTTAAATAAATGTGTGATCATGTTGTTTTCTGTGTAAATTACCTTGGTACCTTTTATAATAATTTGATTTGTACATTAATTAGGCTATAGTTAAAATAGCAGAGGTGATGAGAGTATAAATGAGATCATAGCACATTTTAATGCTCAGTCCAGTATCTATTATAACACCCTTGACTGTAATGAAACAGATTTGACTGCTATTGAAGACTACATGTCTGGACATGCCCTGTCTATGAGGTCTTAATACAACCCCAATTCCAGAAAAAGTTGGGATGCTGTGTAAAATGTAAACAAAAACAGAATGCAGTGATTTGCAATTCTCATGAACCCATATGTTATTCACAATAGAACATAAGTGTACCATTTTAAGAAAAAAAAAAGGTAATTTTGAATTTGATGACCACAACACGTCTCAAAAAATTTGGGACGGGGCAAAAAAAGACTGGAAAAGTAAGAATTGGGGTTGTAATTCCCCCACTGTTTTGATGAGAATAGTCAGACATTTTACTCTTTTACTTTTCTTACTTTTTCAAAAGAGAGTAATACATCTATTATGCAATACTTCCACAAAATATCCTTATTACAAATAATCAAGCTTTACAGCTTTATCAGGCTATGTAAATGAAATAAGTAGGATAAATAAAGATACATCTTATTGAGCTCATCAGTCTGGGGCTTGTGTATAATGACTACAAGCTGAATACTGGCCTCTGAGTGATCCATAGTGAGCGTCCATCTCAAGGGCTGAGAATGAACTTCATGGGTGAGAATATCTACTCACAGAGACGTCAGTGATGAGGCTCACAGCATTGTCAATGCAATCTTCTTTAGACAGTCACATTTCTCTAGGTGTGATTTATAATGTTAAAATTGAGCAACACTGATTTATTCAAGATCATTTTCTTGAATACATTAGAGCATACCTGTCCAGTCTTGCTGTACTGAACAAACACAGTGCTTGAAGTGGGATAAATAAGTCTCAGTATTCACTTTTTTCCACATGTTGGTATAAATAATTAAAAGTAATTACTAGTTTTATCAAATAACAAGTATACATGAATAAGACACTAAGCTGCCAGTGTTTGAAACAAACCATATATTACTTTGCGGAGAGAATTCAGGAGACAAACTACAGTCCTTTAGACTGTACCTTTTATAGTACCTTTAGAAAGACAGGAGAAAGAATAGCTAACAATTCATAACCATACAGGCATTTGACATAGATGTTTTGGTGTGCTAACTGTATAAAAGGCTGAATAACTTTTAACTGTGAGCCAGTGAAATTAGTTTTGGTGTCTAACCAAAAACTTGTTACTAGCAAGATAGTCCATTTGAGCCAGTGGCTAGTCTTGGGTAAAGCAGGGTACTGGCAGCTTATAAGTAGTGATGCTTTGCTACCATTGACACTACAAGTGCTAGAGGTTGCTGACCTCTGACAAATTGTATAATTTCACTGGTTTTTGCAATTGTATAATACCATTTTTGGTCTCCAGAGTCTCCAGTGTCTGGTTAGGGAATTAATATTTATAGCTGCTATAGTGCAAGTGATAGCAGGAACTAACTCTTCAACATGTAACCTTATACAGGTTAAAAAGTATGACGTATCATACAGAAATGAACAAAAAATATTAGCATTGGCAAAAATAAGAGTATCTGCTCTTGGAAAAAAATCACGGTGGTAATGACATCATGTTTTATTTATTAGTTAACAAATCATTAAGTATTTAGAATTTAAACATTAACAAATGTTTATTCATGACATTTGCTCATGTGTCCATACACATTTATTTGTTGTTATTTTTTTATTACCATGAACAAAAGTTATTCCTGATTTGAACATTTTTTGACAATTGTTTAACAAGTGTTTAAGTGAAATGGCCTGATCACTTCTTTGATCATTTACTTAGTGAAAGCCAGACACTTGATGGCTTCATGGCCAGCTTTGGTTTAATTATTGATGGTGGAAATAGTAATCTAATTAAATTTCCACCATCTCGAAAGGGCAACAGGCTTCACATCAGTGGACTCAGTACTGTATGCCCAGCACAAACTGAGCAGAGGAATCAGTAATCTACTGTAATTAGTCTGTGGATCCCTCACTACCTCTAAATTATATCATGGGACTGATTCACTAAATAGTGCACTTTTACTAATACACTGGTTTCATTGATGCTTTAGATATACTGTACATATATATTGATTCCATAACAGAACATTTGATTCATCTCATAAAAATAAGTCTTCGGTGGACTGAAAACATTTCTTTTTTTTCTAAGTAACTTGCATATATTTTAGAAAACGGTGTCTGCAATACCCTAATCCTCTCAAAATACAAAATAATATTGTAAATAGTCATATATTATGAGCAAAATTAACCACAGACTCTATGAACATGCACCTTAAACTGAAATACTAAACACACATCATATGAATCTCTACACAAGCGACTCTGAATATGCATCACCATGTGCATGTCGACGTCATTGCTGTATACATCAACAAGCAATAATTGTGTACAAATCTAACCACACTGTTGCATGATCCTCAGTAACAGAAGCTCAGTTGTCTTTCACCATAAACTGAAAACTCTAAACACATTTAATGGAAAATATCACCAATTGTAAATAGTGCTCTGTCTAAGCACAACATTTATGACAAAATATATAAAAAATTAAATTAAAATAAGACATAAAGATGATTTATATCATATTATTGTGTAAAATGCGTTTGGAAAGCAGTAAAAGAACACTGACTTTCATGGGACACATTCTGTACTTTATAGCTTTCCTTTGCACTTATTGTTGACCTGTAGTTCTCAAAGTGCTGTCTGGGGACCCCAGGAGTCCGTGAAACCTAGTCAGGGGATTTATTGTTTTGTGGAAATCAAAAAACACTGGTGGAAATCACAACCTGCTATTATCAAAGTTATTATGCCTATAAATAATGGCAAATGAGAATTTTAATAAAATGTGTTCTATGGGTGGAAAGTTCGGGGGTGGTGGGGGGAACTCTAATGGCTTAGTGGTTCGAATCCTATGTCCATGAAGCTTGCATGTTCTCCTCATCCTTCAGGGCTTTCCTCCGGGTACTACAGTTTCCTCCCCAGTTCAAAGACATGCATTGTAGCTGATTGGCATTTCTAAATTGTCAATGGTATATGAATGTGTGTGCAATTGTGTCCTGTGATGGGTTGGCAGCCCACCTTGTACCACGAGTCTCTGTCTGTAGTTTGAGAACTCCGGTGTACAGTAGTTTATTAATAGTTTATAGTTTCTTAATAAAACTGCAAAGCCGTTTATTAATAGATATGACATAAAATTTGACATATTACAAATAACAAAGATTATGACTATTGTGCATTAGCTTGAGTATACTAAGGTCTGCTACCTCACCCCAGCTCTCTCCCTCATCTCTCATTCCAGCTTTCTCACTGTCTGCCTCCTTGGAACTGACAATACAGCTTAAGTTCATCAGCATTCATCATTGTTGACTGCAGTTATAATTTCACAGTAATTTACTTTTTTTCACGACTGGTTGCACATTTTTTTGCACCTTGGCACATGTTTCTCATTAACCAAAGTTCACTTCACTTTTGCTTAAGCCATTGGCACCAAAGTGAATGCATTTTACTGAAGTTCAGTGTCAATGCCCTATCTTAACATAAATGTCAGGATAAACTCTCCTTCAACCATGATTCCAGCATAAGAGAAGCAGATTTTCCAACATGGTTAGAGATGTGATATAGAAAAAAACTATTAAATAATTTCCATAGCTGATTAGAAAGAAGATTTCACTTGCAAATGCTCAAAGTACAAAGTAAATAAATACGTCAAGTGAAATGCTAATTTCTATGTGTTTTTTTTCTAGTTGCTGTATACAGCAGTGACTCCAGCACTCACACTGTAATGGTTGTGTTCTAAATAAATCATACCAGTTTAAAGAAATATAGATGCAGACATGTTTTTGCATCGTAGAAATTCATACAATACATGGTTGTGGTTTTTTGCTTGGAATATTTTATTTTGATGAGTGTTTATGGCTTTGGAGTCAATGCACACATTATGAATAGCATGAGGATTTTCAAAATTTGTCCAGAGATTTGATAGATTTTGGGACACTGAGATTCTATTTCCAGAAATGTGTGTAAGCAATTGAGAAAGATTTCCTAATTACTACTAATTACTGGGGTCACTAGTGAAAGTCCACTATAGATTTTGAGTTCACTTAAAATTGTGTTTTTCATTTGCAAACACTAAAAGTCAGTAAACACATCAATAAATAATTGATCGTATGTCTGCAGTTTTGTGTGTGTGTGTGGTATTTTCAAGTCAAGTGTGTGTGTGTGTGTGTATGCTTCATTTTAAGAAACTTGTTCATGAGTTTATACTCACAATATATAAAACATTTATGAATATGTATATAATTGTGTGAAATAAAAGTAAAAGAAAGACACTGTTTCCAACAATGAGTGTAAATTACTGGGGGGAAAAAACGCATAAATGATTAATACAAATGAAGCAACATAGCCGTGTTAATTAATGCTTGAATTGGTATAAAATTTAAAGCATTTATTATTGGGCAAAAACTCCTTTCTGTTTAGACAGCTCTATTTTTTTCTACACATATTTGATATTTCTCTACCGAATGATGGAAAAATCTTTGGCCTCTACAATGCGCACCCTATAATTATTGAATTGGTCAGGTACCATAATTTGGTTTTCATTTGATTGAGCACTTCATCCTTGTTTGCTAACTCTTTACAGTTTAGTATTAAAGGTTTAGGCAAAACAACAAAGCTTTGTTTTTTGAGTAATGTGTGCCAGTGTGCAATAACTTGTTTAAGTACTTCTGTAATGATGTGTATGATGTGGGACTGGGAGTGAAGAGCACAGCAGCATGTTATTTTAGAATGGCAGAGAGACTCGTTGGGAAGGAGATGAGAAGACGGGTTAGGCTTTGACTAGCTTACTGACCTCAGGGCGGCTTTTAAAAGTGAAAGAAGGCCTTTTGACAGCCAAGTGCATGCTCCAAAGGGAAAGACTGTTCTTACACAAAGTTAAATGGCCTGGGACGAAGGTGAAGCCGAGCGGAAAAAAGAGTCTATAAGATTTGCTTCATCCCGGCAGCCTGAACTTTTGACATTCCATCAGTTCCAGGTAGAGAGGAGAGCTGCTTAGAGACAAAAAAATACTAATGTAGTGTGAGTGTGTGTATTTGTGAGTGTGTAACTACTCACTGTGTGAATGAGAGAGATTAGGAGCATTTATGCATTTGTGCGTAAATGAGTAAATAAATGAGTATAGTACCTTTGTGTGAGTGAGCAAATAAAATGTGTAGTATGTGTGTGAGTGAAAGAATCCATCTTTGTATATTTACAGCATGTGTGTATATGAATAAATGTGTGGGCACTTACAGCGGAGTACCGCTTTACTGTAATGGGTGTTATTTATATCAGAAAAGGTGTAACGTTAAGTACTTAACAACATACGCACATATTCATAAAATAAAACTACAACTGAGCAAGTCACAGCTGGATTACTGTGTTTACTATTAACCCCAAAACCAAGCAGTGTGCAGTGTCCGAAGGCAATCACAGGTTGTTTAGTGGTTTTACTGAAACATGGCACAGGAACAATACGTTTTATTACAGAATTGCCACCGTCACACTTTTACCCGAAAAACACCCAAAAACAATGATTGCATCAGCTCTCCGCCTGCATGTTCCACACAGACGGGACATTTCCATTCTCCAGCCAATCACAGGCTTTTCAACATCAATACCCAATTACAATTTACAATTGGAAATCCCCTAAAGCTAACATAGTATTCATGTAATGTAAACAGCAAAAACACTTTCTTGGTGAATAAACACCACAGCTATTTCTGAAAATCCCAAAACAAGCAACAAATCATTGATGCACCAGGTTTTAATTATGTTTTTGAGTTACATGAAGAGCAATGTGATTTTACACAGGTGATTTTACAACATCTTCCTCATTTAAACGGGGCATAGAAATAGTGTGCGGAGAGAGTATGTGAGTGATTGACTGAATATTAGTCTAATCATGCAGGAACATTTCATGCAGAGAACATTTCAAAATAAACTGGAGAGAGAGAGAACTTGAAAACTTGAAAAAAAGAAGGAGTGAGCTAAATATGAGCTAATCAGAACGGACACAGAAACAGCTGTATTGCTTCCCGTACTAAAAATTTACACCAAGACTTTCTTGTGGAGGTTTATTAGAAATATATTTCTTTTTCTTTTATATATTTTTGTTGGATACACATGCTAAAAAAATGTTCACGTACTATTTAGAAGTGTTGGGTCCGAGTCCACCTTTGTCGAGTCAGAGTCGAGACCAAGTCCTTAACCAATCAAGTCTGAGTCCGAGTCCAAAAGGGGCCGAGTTGGACTTAAGTCCAAGTCCCAGAGCCGAGTCCGGCTGAGTCCCGAAATTAATTAAATTTAAAAAAGATTTGAAATTGCGATTGCAAACTCAACACTGAGCTGTTAAATTAATATTTTAACCTTCACAGACCAATGGCAACATAAATGTAACAAAAATACCAATATTTCATCTTCCATTGCCATTTAATATTTTTTGATGTCATCAGCACCTCAACTAGTTTCCTATCAAAAATGGTTTCGAAGAAAAAAAGGGATATAGAGGCATATATAGAACTTCTATTATATTACAAGTGTATGAAAATACAAATGAACCTGTTTTGTTATTGGATCACACTATATTGTGTCCTCCAGTTTGAGCTGACATTATTTGAAGCGTCTCCCCCACAGTTATATAGGCTGAGAGAGAGAGAGTACAGAGTAGAGTTACATTTAGCAGCAGGTCGTAACAAAAAGCTTCCTGCTTTATTACTGCTTTAAATCTGTCTATGAAGAACAACAAACTAATTTCTGAACACAGCTCTATTCTTGTAACGTTTTTTCATTTTAATTCCTTAAATTACAAAAAAAAAAAAACAGCAGGGTTTGATATTTATTGCATTAAGAAGTACAATTCACATTTTACATGAAATTCACGACTGGAATCAACAAATGCTAATGTTTAGGATTGGGCGATATGACTACAATCTTATTTCATGACAACGATACGTTTTTTCAGGTAGGTCTATCAATAGTATTCAATTAAGAAATACTACGGAAATTGAATAAAGTAATTAAATGTAAAATAAAAAAAACTTCACTGTTTCATATACTGTGATTCTCATTAAATTTACTGAAGTTATTCAGTCAAAGGAATGAGGGATTTTCTTTTTGTCTTTAGTTGTTTGCTTAACATTAATGACACAGACAGCAGCAGGTTTATTAGACTGCTGTCACTTTAAGATCTAATGCACAGATCCACTATACTGTACTGACACACATCCAATTTTTTCCCCAACTGTTTACATTCACTTAATACATAACCAACTGTGTTTGCATTAATACTTGGCCAGACCTGCATTTTGACATGATCTGTGTGTATTTATTTGACTGTCCAAGCTTAATAAGCCACTAAAGAGAACTCAGTTCAGTACTCGCACGATGAGGCGGCTTTGTGCGCACACACACACACACACACATATACACACACACACACACAAACATACATACATACACTCATTTTTAAATATTTTCTTAGCAGTCTCAGTGCTAATAGCTAAATGTTAAATGTGATATTAAAATATATACAATTATATGTTATTCAACTCATTTAGTCGTGTTTTTATTCTATGACAACTTTATAGAATAAGTCTACTGGGATTTGGCCCCATCACGTAGGACATCAATAGAGTAGCTCCTTAGCAGCTAGCCAGCTACTTTAAATAACATAAGCTATCCTAATGAGCAAATTACACCTGTTAAACTCACCTCAACATGTCTTTTTTCAATTATTTAACCCCCCCATGGGCTATCAAAGTTGCTGCTGAAAATTTGCAAAACTGTTTTAATTTTTAACCCCTATGAAGCAGGGGTACACTTTAGTGTAGTCTGGGGTAAAGTGAGTTTTGTATTTTCTTTTTTTTTTTTGGACACTCTGCCATGACGCTGCATAACACTACAGTGATACTGAACTACAGTGGTACACTGAACTGATAGATGAACTGAAGAGAGAGAGAGTTCAACTTTAAAGCTTGCCCTCAAAGAAAACTGATAGGTCTACCTAGCAGAAAGAGAGACCAATCAGGATACGCTCTCTGTCACTCTCTCTTCTTGTCACTCACTTTCTGCTCCTACTGGTCTCTCGCTCACTCTCAAATATATGGATTTTTTTTGTCAGGGAGCTGCTATCAGTATACAGGAGACTCACTGAACTTCCGGGAGAGGTGGGATGTCTGTTTATGTTGTTGTTTATTTTTTTTATTATTATTTTCATGTTACACATGACATGGACTCGACTGTACTCCGAGTCCAAAATGAATTACCGAGTCCAAAATATCAGATAATAACTCGTGATAAATTGGGTTTCACAAAACTTGGAGTTGTGTTAAATTAATAAAGCAATTCTTCAGAGGCAGAATTGTTTTATTTACTGTAGTATGGTTTATTCAATAACTGGAAGGGATATAGTTTAAAAATTCAAAGGTAGGCCAAGGATTTTCTGATAAAAGAATTCTAGTAGTAATACTGGCTCCCAAGTGGCGTAACTGAAACTCACTCGCATTGTCAGGAGATCACGGGTGTGAATTCCGATAATGTAACAGCCTTCTGTGGTTGGCAAAGGGAGCAAAATTGGCTGTGCTCTCTTGGTGAGAGGGATGACATACTCTCTCCCCTGTTAATCACACTAGCCTCTGTGAGTTGTGGAGTATGTGGCAGATGTGCGGTGTTACACTGCCATGTGATGCAGCAGTAGGTTGGCTTCTTCCTGTGTCTTGGAGGAAGCATGTGTTAGCCTTCACCCTCTCTGTTTGGTAGCTGTTATATTATAGGGGAGAGCTGGCTAGTGGGTGGGAATTGGCAGGTAACCAAAAAGAGGAAAAGTCCTCCCTAATATCATGGGTTAAATTGAGGTTTAGAAGTTGAGCGAGTGCTGTGTCTTTCAGTGGTGTTCGATGTCCTATCTGCTCCATGTACCAACACTCCATTTCCTAGAATCCTTAGTCAAACAATGAACGCTTAGTCCTAGCATTCCACTTGTGATATTACTGAGTCTTTTGTTAATGTACGTGCTTTTCTGGTATTGACCCTGTCTGTTTTGTTCATTGATCAAATGATCAAATGTCTACATACATACAGTATAGAGTGGTTAACAGTAATTTTGCAAATAGTAACCTTTTCCATGTTGAAGTGAAACTATTTAATCTCTATAAAGCAGTGTGAAACTGTATTCAATCATTACTATTTTTAACCATTCTGCTATAGTATAATTTACATTTTTATTAAATTGTAGCACTAGAGCTCAGCTCCACTTCACATAACCCAAAGGTGTGAGAGCTCCAATCCACTTGATTCCCCCCAAATTTAACCCCGGAGCAAAACAGAATAAAACATCTCAAGAAATATTAGTTATTTTAAGGTACAGTATAATTTTCCATTAAAACTTGATGAAGGTGTAAGAGCTTAAAAAAGAATACTTCTCCGCGATAAGAATGAAATAATGTTGGTAGAGGTTTAGGCTCATGTCTATTTTTGAATTACAAAAATTCCTTCCTCTTCTATAGTCAGGAGCTGTCCCGTCACTGGAGAGTACTCCATATTCATAGATACAGTATGTGGCCAGATGTGTACCTGAGGCAAAGCACAAAGATGACTTAAGAGAAAGGTGTAGTTATTAAAGTCCTAGTGTAAAGTAAATACAGTAAGAATGTATGATTAAACCCACAATTAAACCCAGTGTAAAATTGTGATGTGGTGTATTGCAGTCTGACACACACACAGAGACACACACACACACACACACACACACTCTGTCACAGATGACACGGAGGAGACGATGTGTACTTGTGTAGGAGAGAGCTTTATTGAGAAACAGGCAGATAAATCCACAATGTGAGACAATAGTGTGGTCTTAAACAGGCATGGTAAGGCAAATGGCAAACAGGATAAACTAGGCTATGACTGCAATCAGACAGTGAGGACGAGAAGAAGAAACGCTAAACACAGAAGAAGATGGCTTGGTACATAGTTAACACTAACAATACTGTGCCCCGGCCATAGACACATGAGGGATATAAATACCAAACATAATCAAAGGGGAAGACATAAACACCTGAAACATGTTAGGGAACAACCAATGACATGACAGGGGCAGAGACATGACATCAACCATAACAAACACACATGTAGAAAGAAAACGTCATGTCAATGCCATATGCAAACCCGGAAAGGTGCCCTCGCCCTTTGAGCTCCATAGCGCTCTGCTAGTTCCAACGCTTTGCGCGGGGGGGAAATCGTGACAGAACCAGGCTGGGGCGGAACTTGGTTGACTGATTCAGCAGACTCAGGCGTGAGCAGAACTTCGTTGGTCGTGACAACAACCTCAGACAGGAACATGGTATGGGAGGCAGTGCTGTTGCCATCAGTGCTGTTGCCCTTTGATAGGAACATGGCTTGAGAGGCCGTATCATCAACCTTGGGCAGAAACATGGCTTGAGAGGCTGCCTCATTGACCTCATGTTAGAGCTCGGCGGATGAGACCACCTCGTGGGGCTCTTGCTGGAGCTCTGGGAAGGTGGCTGCAACAGTAACCTCTGACTGGGGCGCTGGAGAAGAGGTCACCACGTTGACCTCCAACTGAAACTCAGCAGGTGAGACCGCCTCTTGGGTCTTGGGCTGGAGCTCTGGGGATGAGACCGCCTCTTGGGTCTCAGGCTGGAGCTCTGGGGATGAGATCACCTCTTGGGTCTCGGGCTGAAGCTGTGGAAATGAGACCGCCTCTTAGGTCTCGTGCTGGAGCTCTGGAGATGAGACTGCCTCGTGGGTCTTGGGCTGGAGCTCTGGAGATGAGACTGCTTCTTGGGTCTTGGGCTGGAGCTCTGAAGATGAGACCGCCTCTCGGTCGACCTGGTAACTCTCGTAAAACGTGGTGAAGGGCCTTGTGGTTTCGGCCATCATGCTGGCTCTCCCCAAAAAGCTCTCGAAATCTTACTGAGGATCTGTTTTAAAACACACCTTCTTGATATACACTAATTCAGACACGCTTCTCAGGTTGGAGACACCTGTGTTACCTAGGAGCTCTCCCCATTGGCGTGCTGGGCCTGTGAACCGGGATAGCATGAATCGCATCCACTGCTTCTCTTTGGGCTTGGGATCCACCTGGATGGAGATATAAAGCTCGCATTGCAGAAAGAATCCGATCAACAGGCTTTCAAAGCTATCCAATGTTGCCGGAATGCCCATGGGAAACAGTTGGGGAAAGTGCACGGAATCGAACGCTGACAAACAGAATCTGGTGTGACATTGCTCTCCATCTTGTTGGCGTGCATCTTGTTGGTGAAGTATTCTGTCACAGACGACATGGAGGAGACAATGGGTACTTGTGCAGGAAAGAGCTTTATTGAGAAACAGGCAGATAAGTCCAAAACGTGAGACAATAGTGTGGTCTTAAACAGGTAAATGGTCAGGCGAATGGCAAATAGGATAAAGTAGGCTATGACTGGAATCAGATAACGATCACAAGAAGAAGATCAAAACCATGAAACATTAAACATAGAAGATGGCTTGGTACGTAGTTAACTCTAACAATACTTCACCCCGAACACAGACACATGAGGGATATAAATACCAAACATAATCAAAGGGGAAGACACCTGAGATCAACCATAACAAACACACATGTAGAAAGAAAACAAAGTCAATGTCATATGCGAACCGGGAAACATGTCCTCGCGCTTCGAGCTCCATAGCACGCTGCTAGTTTCAGCGCTTTGTGTTTGGGGGGTATCGTGACACACACATGATTCAGGATGGTGCAGGATGATGGGGTTCCATGGTTAATCTCGTCACTGAACTATTCTTTTTCCATCTGTTCCAGTACTGAAATGGTCTTCGGTTATTGCTGCAGGAGATGTTTGCTCATTGCTTCTTTGGTTTATTCATCAATTAGACATTAATTAGAATAAAATTAAATGAAATTCATTCTGAGAATGAATGGCATAAGTTTTATGTGATTATATCTGACTAAGATGGCTAAGATGAAGAAAATTAATTTATTTTTGTTGGTGCCCATGAATGTGTAACCTGTAACTATTGACTATTGACTATGTTGATGCCACAAACATGACAAATTGTTGCCACAAATTCCTGGAACAGTCCTGGAACATAGCCACAATTATGGCCACTTGCATCATTGCTGACCCAGTATATCTTTACATTAGCGAAGACACTGGAGATGAACTCCTCGTGTGTCTGTTCCTCACCTTCACGGTGTCTGTTATCACAGAATGATTAAATAGCAGCCTGCGTGATACTTGATGCCTGTTACACACCACTCATTGTCTACAACGCTGATCTCACAACCCTAATTAATGTCAATTTAATGATGCTAAATGTCACATGTGATAGCTTAATGGTGATAAAGTTTCTAGATGATCTCCACTTGATAATTAGTTGGACTAAGTAGCACAATTTGCTCATTAGAAGCATTAAAGTGGTTCAGCGGATATTTCCGTGCCATCACATGCAAAAGCCTTGATAATATATAATTATGTGAGCATAATTAGTTATTGAGAAGTTTTGACAAAAACTATTTGCATTTATTTATTTTTCCAATGCGTTTATCCAAATCAGTATAAATAGGTAAGTTCAATCTAGGCATAAAGCTAATGATGGATCTGACAGAGGTAAAATTGTTAGAAGTCTAAACTTCCACTAACTGACCATAAACAAGTGTAAGATAGTTAACACAAAGATTAAAAGAGTAATTGCTACTACAGAGGAGAGCTACAACAAGAACTACAAATATATATCCTACTGGGTCACTGGGAATCTGAAGCCTATCCCAGGGAGCATCGGGCACAAGGCAGGGTACAACCAGGATGGGGTGCCAATCTATCGCAGGGCACAATCTCATGCACACTACGGACACTTTAGACATGCCAATTAGCCTACCATGCATGTCTTTGGACTGGGGGAGGAAACCAGAGTACCTGGAGGGACTGGGAGAATATACAAACTCCGCACACACATAGGGCTGCGGTGGGAATTGAACCCCCAACCCTGGGGGTGTGAGGTAAATGTGCTAACCACTAAGCCTAAGCTAAGTAGTTCACCATTTGCTTTTCAAACTGAATTTGCTTTTAAAACTGAGTTCTCTCAGGTTAGAAAATTTATGAGAAAATTGACTGGTACTTTGTTCCAAGCATCTTGGAAATCTTGCCATATTTCGTCTGCAGTGACTTCAGTCTCTGAAGATCCCAGATACATTTGATGTTTTATCTGAAAAGTGGTTTATTAATTACTATAATTCCTTTAATGGAACTTTGGAAATTTGTATTTTGCATGTCTTAAAAATTATTTTCTTACTGACACATTAAATATCTAGGAAAGAATATACACAATATGGCCAAAAGTATGTGAATGCCTGACCAAAAACCCCCATATGTGGGCTTTACACAAACTTTTACCACGAAGTTGGAAGTGCACAATTGTCTAAAATTTCTTTGTAAACTGTAGCATTACAGTTTACCTTCACTGGAACTAAGGGCCCCAAATATGTTCCAGTATAACAATGCTCCTGTGCACAAAGTGAGCTCCATAAACACATGGATTGCGACAGTTGGTGTGGAAGAACTCAAGTGGCCTGCAAAGAACCCTGACCTCAGCCCCACTGAACACCTTTGGAATGAATTGGAACACCGACTGCATGCCAGGCCAGTGTCCAGCCTCACTAATGCCTTTGTGGCTGAACGGTCACAAATCTCTGAGCAACATTTCGAAATCTAGTGGAAATCTTTCCCAGAAGAGTGATGGCTTTTATACAGCAAAAAAGGGGCAACCCCATCTTAATGCCTTGCCTTTGGAACAGGATCTTCAACAAGCATAAATGGGAGGCATGGGCAGGTGTCCCCATCTCTGTACTGTCTGGGTGTTTAATAAAGCTTTCTTAGGCACTGAGCATACCTACATGTATTCAAGTCTGATATAGCTAATGTGCTCCAACAGCAGCTGGTTATATTTAGTCCGACAGCCTGTGTACTGCTAATGAAGAGCGAGAGGGGTGAGGTAGTTGTGAACACATGTCCAAGAGTCTGCAAGCCCGGACTACTGTAGGCACGTAGGATTAGCGACAGCGGGAATCTTTTGATCTTCTTGCTTATTGCACATCAGGTGTCCTCCTGAAGGACAGAGACAGAGATAAGAGAATGTACTTTAAAGCACTGCCAGATAGACCAAATGCCAATATTGTCTTTTTAAAAATTTGGTTTGGTTTATTTATTATATATATTCATCTTTTCTTCTGGCCAGTAAGCATAGACTCATATCGCAATCATATAATTTTGACTAGGTTAACTCATTGCAGAGGGTAAATCCTGTGCATGTATACAGTATATTATATACTAATATAGACATTGCATGGATTTTCACATACCTAATAACAAACTACTATATTATTGTTTGATAAGGGTTGCTTCATTAAGTTACTGAGAAGTAGACAATATGATAAGTTTAAAAAATTACTGAGTTCTTTTTTATTTTCATTTTTAAAGGAAAAAAATCAACCGTGAATGATGTACAGATTAATCTCTATAATTAACATGTAATCTTGTAAAAGTAATTAACATGGAAACATGTTGGTCTATTTTCACTTTGGTTAGCAGTTTCCTACATTACCCATAATGCCATTCGACTATCTGCTGATCGGGCTGCAGTGGCATTTAGCTCTTGCTTTATCTCTACCTAAAGAGACAGATGCAGCAGTGCTTTAATCCTTTAGTTTTGTACAGCTCTCTAACCTCCTTACCTGTAGACTCAAACAGATAATGGTCCAAAGCTTCAACTGTCCTGCTAAATCTGCCATCAATGCAGTCAAGCTTGATTTTTCATAGATTGCTAACTAGCCAAGCAGAGTGTCTGAAAATCACTTGCTGCAATTAGGACTGTAATTGCCACAAACAGTTTTGCACTCTAGTCTCAATCAGTGAACAGTGGATAACTTCAACAAAACAGACATCATGTGAAAATTGTAATGAAGTTCCAGGTTACACAATTGCACTGTTTGATCATGTAGTACACAGATATAGAAGGGAATTATTTATAATTATAATTATAATCTGTTGTCACCCAGATTCAATTCAAATTCAGTTTTAATATATTTACCAATGGACATTGTCACAAAAGCAGCTTTACATAAATATATAAATTCACAAGATAGATTTTAAATGTATGAATTTGTCCCTAATGAGCAAACCAGAGGCGACTGTGGCAAGGAAAAACTCCGAGACGATATGAGGAAGAAGCCTTGAGGGGAACCAGATTCAAAAGGGAACCCATCTTCATCTGGGTGACACCGGATAGTGCAATTATAAATAAATCCTTTCTATAAATGTGCTAATATTACATGGTGTAATAGTGCAATTGTGTAACCAGGAAAATTCATTACAGTTTTTACATGAAGTCTGTTTTGTTGAACTTATCCACTGTTCACAGATGAAGACTTGAGTGCAAAACTGTGTGTGGTAATTTAAGGCTATAATAGCAATTGTAATCCTAGCCATCATAGCATAACTACTCATATGAATTGAGGTCCAAAGCCATCTTTATGGTTTTTAAGTGGTACCATCTTCAGTAATCTAAATGATCTTTAGGCTGCATCATCTTTAGGCGGCACCATGTGGGGCCTGATGAGGATGGGTTCCCTTTTGAGTCTGGTTCATCTCAAGGTTTCGTCCTCAAATTGTCTCAGGGAGTTTTTCCTTGCAACCGTCGCCTCTGGCTTGCTCATTAGGGATAAATTCATATATTTAACATTTATATCCTGAATTTATATATTTCTGTAAAGCTGCTTTTGTGACAATGTCCATTGGTAAAAGCGTTATACAAATAAAATTGAATTGAACTGTAAATCGGCACAGTTGTCTCGTATAGTTGCATTCTGTATTGGAACTTTCAGTCTAGCATTTGTGTCTCCACTACTTCTACAATGGATTTCCCATTAATAGGCCTATGACACTGAATGTTGCTGGAAAATGATGAGTGAGAAAAGAACCCCTTGCTCTATGGTTTTTAGGAGATAGCAGCAAAATGTGACCAAGTTTTAAATACAGTATATTCCCCTCATCTCTTTCTGTTGACTGAGGCTGTCCATTATCATTTGGTTGAATTCTAATCATTCATATGAAAATGTATGGAGTTGATGGAGGACACAGGGTAAAGCTAGTATTTATTCCTTTTTTATCACTTGTACGAAATCTCACAGAACCTGACCACATTGTCCTTGTTCTTTCAAACTACTGTGATTTTTTTAAATTATTTTAGAGTTGTAATTTTATGTGTTGTTTACCATTGCCTCTGACGCTTTTTTAAGTCCTGATTTAAAAAAAAAAAAAAGCATGGGCTAAAGAAAGACTAGCGTTTCATGTTTAAAATTTCAGCTCTTGTTTAGTGAATCGAAGAAAAGACAATGTAACAATTCCTGTCTTGTTTCAGGCACCTAAACCCTGTATGGGCCTCCTGGGCTCTAGATATCTCCTCGTCAGCAGTAACAGGCTGGAGGGTATTTTGCTAATGGATTCCCTTGGGTTGCTGGACAAGGGATCAGTGACTGAACAATAGCTTGACTGGACAAGAAGACAAAGGGAACATTAATGTCAGATGGGATAGATTCATGGTGGCTGTGTTTTTCTTGTTTCATTTTCAATAGAGGGCTGAGCCTGCAGCAGTGTTGTAGCTGGGTCAGCTGTGTACAGACACAGGTTCAGGCTTCACCCACAGAAAAAAATATATATACAGGACAGGTCATCACTTCTGGCCTCTCTGAATACATTAGTGTTTCTATGAACAGTCACACTGACCATCAGCTTAATTTACATCTTACCAAACATTAGCATCTTCATAACGGTTGATAGAATTGCATTACAGTTACTGCTTTACTGGTACAGACAGACATACAGACCGAAAGGCACACAGACCGATACATAGGTCTGTATAGATAGATAGGTTTATTGTGGTTAAGTGCAAACTTTCAGTGCTCTGTGTGTGTGTGCGCATGTGAGTGATAGGGGTTCTGGTTTCAAAGATACTGTCCTGTTGATTCTGAGAGACTGGGGACAGGGTAACACTCTGGGAGAAGACCTTGAGGAGCCTGATGTCAGCTGACAGAAAAGGAAAGGCTTCCTGGAACACACTGGTGTTCGTTATGTGATGAAATTTGATTAAATACATGATGAGATTTGTATAGTCACATATTAAATATAGAACTCTTTTTATATAGCAAACACTGATTTATGGATTTTATAAAGTGTCAGGTGTGGACAGGATTTATTTTTTCTTAAAGTTCTTTGTCCAAATATTGCGCTCTCTCTCTCTCTCTCTCTCTCTCTCTCTCTCTCTCTCTCTCATGCTATCACTGTTGTTTTTATTTTCCTACTATCTAGCTCACATATTTCATTAGTGGACTAATTAGAGAAATTAAAACAACAGATGGTTGGTTGTAAGGAACCTTAAATAAATTAGGAAGGAATGAGCAGGATGGAGTAAGGTTTGAAATACAACAGAAGTCTACATCACTCTCTTGCTCTTTGACTCTTTCCAGGTTCGGATTTTCTTTGCAATACACACATCATTCCAGTGAAGAACGAGGAGGGTGTTGTGATGATGTTCATCCTGAATTTTGACTATGTCCTAGAAGAGGACAGCAGTGATTCATTGGAAAGGCTCAACCTCACCCCTCCTCCTAAATCTGATTACAGTAAGTCTAATGTCCTGCACCATTTCACAACTTTAATCAAGTTATATTTTTCACTCCTAATTATTTTTTATGCCTCCTCCAATAGGCAGCATGTTTTTGGGTCGTCCATACGAGTTATTAGTGCAATGTCTTGAGAATGTTTGTGGGATTTATATGGAATTGTCATTGTAACCAGCAGATAAGGATTAGGTTTTTGACAACAACATCAAATGTCTGAAATAGTTTTTCTTCAATAGGTTACTTCCTGTTTTAAGAAATTTTAAGGGTATTTCAGACATACAAATTAGTAGCACAAAGGGCTTGACTTATTTGTGGCATCTCTGTCAATGCCATTGGCATTGGGTTGTACTTGTTGACTTAAAGAGTATGTGGTTTATTTTGGACCATACATCTGTAAAATGTGCATCTTTAAAACAGTGCGGTCTATATGATGACGTGTATGTGTCAGATGTGAGGTTATTTGATTAGAAAACAACATTACAACAGCAAGATTCACTCAGTTTTCTACATTTTACTTTAGAGTGTGCTACCACTTCCATGCTAAAACTTCTTCCATTATTGTGCCATTATGTTTTTTTGTGGCCTGGGATGATTAAGATACAGCATAATCTTCAGAAGGGTACATGAGCCCCAGAGCATAGGTCCTTTTCCTAGTAAGTCCTTCACAGTTGAGTCACAGTCTGGTATTCATGCAGCTGCTGTGTTTGGCCCAATGGGTCAGAACCTGTCTGATGGTGCTCACTGAGCTGTTGAAGAACGCAGACTCAGTGTGGTACAGTAACACAGCACAAGGTCTGCAGTGGAATTATATTCATTGGACAGCAGCCTCTAAGAGAAACTTCACAGGAAATTGTTATGGAACCAACACCCTCCATTTCTCACGCGGTGGCAGATTATTAGCTTTGAACAAGATTAAGACAGATGATATATGCTTATTGTTCCTTCAATCAACATCCTGTATATCACCTTGGCTGACCTTTCCATTGTTCTGGGTGAGCAAATGGAACTAAAACTGTGTGTGTGTGTGTGTGTGTGTGTGTGTGTGTGTGTGTGCAAGCACAGGCCATCAAAGTCTGTTTGTGGATAAAGTAGATCAAATCTAATTTCTTTGCTTTATTTATTTATTTATTTTTGCATCTTTGTAATCAGGATAATCCACTTAGCAGTCTTATAAGCAGAGATGCTGAAATAATTAAAAAACAAAAAACCTTATAAGAGAAAGTACTCTAATGTTTCTGAGACATTGTTTTTCATAGTTGTACTAGGCACACACACACACACATACACACACACACACACACACACAAACAATAACAAATTCATATAATCACATATACACATGTATATACAGATTTTATTTTGCTTGCATGGTTTGTGTCTACATGTTTCTTTAGAGGGAAGTGTCACTTCAAATGAATACAAAATCACCTTTAATCATTCATGAAACATTTTTATCCTAATGGGAGTGGTCTCTTCCAGGATGACCCTGCCCCCATTCATGGGGCACGAGGGATCTGTGAATGCTTTAAATAAGTATGGAAATTATATAAATCATATGCGGTGGTCTTCACAACTATCAACCCCAACCCAGCTATACGCCCATGGCAGATTTTGGACGTGTTAGACAGAGCTCTAGGTAAAGTAAGGTACGCATAATCAAAATGCCAACTGACATATCATTTGGAAGAGCCTTGTTTTTCCCAGTACAGTAGAGTACTTGTAGAATCATTGCCAAGGCACCCTGAAGCTGTTCTAGTGGCTCATGGTGGCCCAGCACCTTATTAAAACACGTTTGGTTTGTTTTTTCCTTTAATTTCTCACACATCTGCATAATGTTCCACATCTTATGTGTACTGCATACATTGTGTTTCTGTGATTACCATCTACAAAGACTTTTGACACCTTTGATACCTAGATCAAGAAAAGAACAAATAACGTGTTCACTCATATAGTTGTTCTAAAATTGTAATTTCATAACTACAGCTGTTACACTGTAGCAGTTTTAGGATGAGGCAGAGTAAGAAAAGAGAGTACAAAAGTAGTTCTTTTCTCTTGTACTTCCATTGGAAAGTGTAGTCCCAGCTCCCAAAATCTCTAGTTTCATGTGCTTTATTATCATGACAAACAATTGTACATTTGTATTGCCAAAGCAAGTACAAGAGAAGGGTAGTGTAAACACAAGAGAAATAAAATAAAAGACAAAACAAAATCAAATAAAACTGAATAATATACTAATAGATTAAGGTAAAAAAATTCTGCAAGCAATGTACATAAATATTCAAGGACAAAATAAAATTACTATATACAGAATAATTGAAAAAGATGGATAAAATGTGTAAAATTACAGGATAAAAGTGAATTTACTAGTAAGAAAAAATCTAAAACAATAATAATTAAAAAGAGCAATCACAACAATTACAGATCACTCACTGTCTCTAACATTGTGGCAAACCGTGACATGTTATGCTGCTATTATACAGCAGTCTTCATCTTCTCCTAGTAGGAGGGGAAGTGTTTCACTGTTTGGTAGACTGTCAAATGTTTGGTGTGTGTTTCGTTTTGGGGAAGATTTTTTTCTCGGATGTGTGTGTATTTTATGCATTCTGTTAGGACATGCAGCTCTGTCTCAGTTGTGTTTTGGTTGCAATGTAGGAACAACCTTTCTTCCTGTGGGAGCCATGTTTTCCTGTCCACTGAGTTTGAGTAAATATGTTTCCTTTGTCTTTTCTTAGTGTTGCTGAACATTAAAATTATTGGTCATGATATTTGCATTTATGCTACAGATGAAATGGATGGAGATTTTTTTTATATGCTTTATTTAATTTCTACTAAATTTCAATTATTGCTATTTTTGTACCAGTGAAGTACCTACTTACTGGTTCCTGTAAGAGTAAAGAATGTTGCAGTGAGGATGAGGATTAGGATGATGTTCCATATCTGTGTGTTTTCAATCAGGGTTAACTGTTTAATCGCTGTTTGCCCTGAGTCGTTATATCTGGAATTCCATTCTCACCCTGGCACGTCCCTTTGGGAGAGAATTATTTTTAGGTGTGTGTGTGTGTGTGTGTGTGTGTGTGTGTGTGTGAATCACAGAAGAATCACATCTTCACAAACCGCTGTGGTCTTTTTACAAGTGAATGCCATCAAGGTGTCAAGACAGGCCTGACTGGAGGTGTTAAAGCCTCATCTTGCACTGAGCACATGGCAGACATATACACTTTCACACTGCTCATTGTATGTGTGCATTTTTCTACGTGTGTTGTGTTTATTTTCTATATTTCTATGTGCATGTAAGTGCTGCTGTGAATTTTTTAAAGGGAACCTATTATGGAAAATTCACTTGTACATGCTGTTTCAACATAAATGTGTGTCGGCAGTGTGTGTACAAAACCACCCTATAATGGTAAAAATCCACCCACTCCTTTTTTATATTCCCCATAAATCATAAACAGTGTCTCAAAATGAATCATTCACGTTTCCAATGTGACGTCACATTGGAACAGGCCCTGCCCATGACTAGTGACTGACTCTGCCCTATTAGCATAGATCCTCCCCTGAGTGAGCTGCACACAGTCCGCCATGTTGTCTGTGCTGGAGCAGCTATAATAATAAGAAGAATGTCTCAACTTCATAAGCTTTGTAAGTGTTTTGGCTGTAAGAATGAACATAAGAGTGTTCATGTACTCTCAGCATCAGAGCCACTGAAGATGCAGTGGAGTATGTTTGTGTGAATCATTTGACACCAGACTGCTTTTTGAATGAGGGTCAATACAAAGCAAGATTTGTTGAAAAGTTTATTCTCAAGCATGGATCAATACCAACTGTTCGTGATCCAGCTTCATATCCAGAAAAGGTAAGTATCATACTTAATACTTTGTGAATGTTTGCAAATCTCCTTTCCGAATGTGCTTCTTAGCAAATTCCATGGCTAATGCAACTAAAGTTCCCACCGTCTCTGATTGTATTCACAGAGACCAGAGCTATGTCGCCATTTTTATTTTTTAACCAGGAAACGTTTACTGAATAGAATAGTATAATTCATACATTCTGGATCATACATATAGGGCTGAACACCGGTATTTACAACGTCAGTCATATTGGTTCTCCTAATTTGTTGTTGCCGTAATAGCCGAAGCACAAGCTGTAAAGGCATGGCCCTCTTCTGGAAAGGGGCTTGGGAGCAGCAGCTCAAAAATGACTGCTTGTATAAGCAAGTTTCCATAGAGGTTAAACAGAGGACAGCAAAGGCAGAAGAGATCATCGTTAAGCATGAGAAGTCATTAGATCTCCTCAGTATACACACAAATCTGCCTCATTTAATGCCCACTAAATGTGCACTCAGACTTGGAGGATATCCATATGGCTCATTGAAAAGTCACTTACTGAGCAATAAGATTATAATAACAAAAACTATTTGATTTTAGTAAAACCATTCCCTGAGGATCCCTTGAGTTCCTGATCTTGCAGATATAAATGCACACCCATTAAAGGTTACTAGGCTACAGAGAAATATCTTTACCCGAGGCAGGGGAAAGAACATTGCTTTGAGTTCCATTTGCATATAACGCTAAGCCTTCTAACCTGAAATAGCTTGACCTTTTAAATAGGACTAGATGCACATCATGGTAAATATGTACAATCGTTTATCACACATTGGCTATACCTGTTGTCATGAATCAGGCCTCTGTGGTTCCTCCCGCTCACCACCAGAGGGAACCATCACCCGAGTGTTGACTTTTCTCATGGACTCCATTTCCCATAACCACCACAAGGCAGAATTTTCTCAGCCTGAGTACGAAGCTTTGCAATCTTATATCGAGGAAGAACTCTCCAAGGGCTTTATTAGCCCGTCAAACTCACCAGCATCAGCTGGGTTATTTTTGTGAACAAAAAAGATGGAGGACTCCACCCATGTATAGAGTACCATGGTCCGAACGAAATCACAGTCAACTTTCAGTACCCTCTGCCTCTGGTTCTAGCAGCCCTTGAACAACTCTGCATGGCCAAATATTACACAAAAGTTGATCTGCACAATGCTTACAACCTAATTCCCATTCGTGAGGGTGATGAGTGAAAGACGGCATTCTCTGCCAGCACGGGGCACTATGAATACCTCGTCATGCCTTTCAGGCTGGTCAGTAGTCCATCAGTGTTCCAGACCTTCATCACTGATGTCTTCTGAGACATGCTCAAGCATACTTCAATGCCTCATTACTCATCAGCTATACGCCAAGGCAGAGAAGTCTGAGTTCCATCAGACATCGATATCCTTTCTAGGCCATGTGATCAGTCCCGAAGGTGTGGCAATGGAGGACAACAAGATAAGAGCAGTGTTAAAGTGGCCACAACCCTCCACAATTGAACAACTGCAACGTTTTCTGGGTTTTGCCAATTTCTATGGACGCTTTATCAGAGGCTTCAGTACTGTCGCCGAACCCCTCATATCGATGATGACACTCTAGACTCTGCTGGACCCCATCAGATATCAACTCCTTTCAAGACCTCAAGGCTGATTTCACCTCAGCACCCATTCTTCACCATCCTGACCCGGATCGCCCATTCATTGTTGACGTGGACACTTCTAACACTGGCATCAGAGCCATACTCTCCCAACATCATGGTGCTCCTCCCAAGCCCTTCCCAAATGAGTACTTCTCCCGTAACCTTCAAACGGAACTATGATATTGGGGACCAGGAATTACTGGCCATGAAAGCAACATTCGAGGAGTGGCATCATTGGCTGGAGGGAGCCAAACACCCCTTCCTTGTGCTAACAAATCATCGAAACCTAGATTATTTGCACACCACAAAGAGACTCAACACCAGGCAAGCAAGATGGGCGCTCTTCTTCACATGCTTCAACTTCACAGTCACATACCACCCTGGTTCAAAGAACATCAAGGCCGATGCATTGTCCTGCCAATATGAACACCCAGAACAATGTCATACCAAAGAACCCATTATACCACCCACGATGATCATCACCCTGGTACAGTAGGATATAATGACTGAAATAACGGACACTCAGACTCACCACTCCCTGACTGCCCCTCCAACAAGACCTATGTTCCTCTCTTGCTCCACAAGAAGGTCATCCACTGGTCCACTCCTCCTTTAGCTCTGGCCGTCCTGGAATCACTGCCACCCTCCAGATAATATGCAACCGGTTTTGGTGGCCCACCATGCAGGCTGATACCATTAATTACATTCAGAACTGTTCCACTTGCAACATCAGTAAGTCATCCAGACAACCTCCTGCCAGGTTACTACGACCCCTACCCACACCTCAACACCCATGGTCTCACATTGCCATTGATTTAGTGACATATCTTCCAGTTTCTCAGGGTCACATCACTATACTCACCGTTGTTGACCACTTTTCCAAGGCTAATTCCACTGCCAAAACTGCCAACTGCGTTCGAAACTGCTGAACATCTGTGTAACTATGTATTCAGATTCTACAGTTTACCAGAAGATATTGTCTCTGAACAAGGGCCTCAGTTCACCTCCCATGTATGGTCAGCCTTCTTCAAACAACTTAACAATGTCAGCCTAACCTCTGGATATCACCCAAAATCCAACAGCCAAATGGAATGCCTGAATCAACAAGTGACTCGCTTTCTCAGGGCCTACTGTAATCAGAATCAGACTGGAGCCGCTACCTACTCTGGGCCGAATACACCCAGAACTCCCTCTGCAAACCCTCAACAGGCCTAACTCCTTTCCAGTGTGTGCTTGGCTTCCAACCTCCCTTATTCCCCTGGTCAGGGGAGCTCACGGAACTCCCGGCCATCAACGACTGGCTCCAGAGAAGTGAGACCACCTGGAACCAGGCCCATGTCCACCTCCAACAAGCTGTCAGGAGACAAAAGAAACAAGCTGATCATTATCGCTATCCCAATCCGGAATACAACCCTGGTCAATTGGTTTGGCTCTCCACTCATGATCTCTGACTCCATCTACAATGCAAGAAACTCATGACTCTGTCATGAATCAGTCCTCTCTGGTTCCCCCCATTCACCACCAGAGGGATCCATCACCCGAGTACTGACTTTTCTCATGGACTCCATTTCCCATAACCACGTACCCAGAACTGATTGCTACCACACCTGTTCCACATCTAACAAACTATTTAACACTCTCACACACACAGTGTGAAGTCTTGTTTTGCCCTAGCTAACATTACTGAGCGTTATACTGTGATTTTTTCCTTTTCTGTGTTTGATCATGGGCCGTTTGCTCTGTTCTACTACGCTGCCTGCCCTGACCCATCGCCTGTTTGTGACTATGATTTTGGATTTACCTTTGATAATATGTTTGCCGGTGATTTACCTCAGCCTGTTTATACATGTTTTGTATTGTTTAATAAAGTTACAAATGGATCCTCACTCGTGGACTCACCGTTATACCTGTATTTGTGTTTGTGATTTATGTCAGTATTACTAAATAAATGTACCTTTTAAATTCCCACACTGCAGTATCTAAGTATCTAAGCAGCTCTTTCACTGTAATGTGGTAGATTTTTTGTTTTTGTCTTTATTGTTGTTGTTTTTGCTTGGTTAAGAGTCTGCATAGCAAATTAGGGAAGTGAATGTTTTGTATCAGTGTTATCTTTGTGTGCTCTGACTAGACACCAAGGCACTTACACACATAGGCATGCAGTGGTTAACACTGTGGTATAATGGAGTTATGAAATAATAATGCTTGAGAAAAAAAGTTCAACCCTGAAAATGTAACTACCTCTTAGCCACCTTCAGATACATTTCCATCTCTTCTTTTTGTTACTTGTGATGGAATTGTCACAGTCATCACCTCTCCATCTTGTTCATACTCTTCAGTGACACCTATCTCTTTCTCTCTGCAGTGAGAGCTGTGTGTGTCCTACAGAAGCTACCCAAAATTCCAGGCCAGGTTTTCAGAGACCAACCCTAACCCTGTTCCATTTTTTTATGGATCCATTATGAGTTGAAAGCATGCCCTGTACTCACAAAGTGCTCATTTTATTACTAGGTTTTTGATTAGGACAAGGGTATGTTGAAATAAGGTGGATTGGCCTGATTGTTTCCATGAACCATTCCATCAGTTTCTAGTGATTTTAATGGTTAATGGAACCCAGTAGGCCAATTCCCATTAAGAACGTTTTTCAGCAAGAGTGTCATGTTAGGATTATGGCAGAATTTTTTATTGTATTTATGCGTCAGGTTGAAGCCAGCCAACTTCAGAAAACCTAATCTTATGATGTTTTAATGTGTTATAAAGCACCTCCTATGTCATGATGCTCAACATCTGATCACCTGTGATTTTACATCGTGTCTAAAAACAGGTTGATCAGCCAAGACAGAAAGAACTTCTTTTTTTTTCCTGCCATTGGAGGGTGCACAGTGAGGGAGCATATTTGTACAGGACTTTAAATTCAATTTGAGTGCAGTGCACTTGGCATTATCAGTAAATGGAGTCCATAAAGAGGCTTTAGTGCCAGACCTGCTTGTGTGTGTGAAGTTGATAGATGTAGGAAGAGAAATTAGGCGGCCAAGATAGTTTAATATCTGTTTATACATTATTAACCTCCACTGCACAGATCTGCATGCCCTGTGTCAACAGCACTCATAATCACCCAGACTCGCATTAGACTTTTGGAGTGCATGAAGAGCTGTACTCTAGATGAGTTTTTAGAGACACGGGCATGTGCGTCGCCTTTCACAATACACAACAATCTTGCCTTTTTACGTCTCTAGTCACATTCATTAGTATTTTGCTGGGGATTCTCTCATAACCATTTGAAAGTGTAGCAAATACATAGCCTAAAGTATACTCAGCAAAAAAAGAAATGTCCTCTCACATTCACCTGCTTTTATTTCCAGCTGATTTCTTAACATGTTTAAAGATTTGTATTAACATAAAAATAAGCAACTGAGATATAAACTGAGACATGAACAAGTTTCACAGACATTTGACGAACTGAAATGGAATAATGAGTCCCTGAACAAAGGGCGGGAGGTTAATATTAAAAGTAACAGTCAGTATCTGGTGGCCACCAGGTGCTTTAAGTACTACAGTGCATCTCATCCTCATGGACTGCACCAGATTTGTCAGTTCTTGCTGTGAGATGGTACTCCACTCTTCCACCAAGGCATCTGCAAATTCTCGATTATGTCTTGAGGGACACATGGTTACAAGTGGCTTGCCACCGCAAGGATGATCAGCTGTCCTTCTGTCGCCCTGTAGCACTGTCTCAGGCGTCTTACGTTACGAATGTTGCAGTTTATTGCTCTGGCCACATCTGCAGTCCTCATTCCTCCCTGCAGCAGACCTGTGGCATGTTCACGCAGGTGAGCAGGAACCCTAGGCATCTTTCTTCTGGTGTTTTTCAGAGTCAGAAAGGTCTCTTTAGTGTCTTAAGTTATTGTAACTGTGACCTTAATTGCCTACCGCCTAAAAACTGTTAGGGTCTTAAGGACTGTTCCACAGGTGCATGTGCAATAATTGTTTAAGGTTCATTGAACAAGCATGAAAAACATTGATTAAACCCTTTCCAATAAAGATCTGTAAAGCTTATTTGGATTTTACAAACTGATCTTCTTTGAAAGATTTCTTTGAAAAAGAAGATTTCTCCTGAAAATGGGGTATTTCTTTTTTGCTGAGTATATATCATACATATATTTTTTGTGTCGGCTATTCATATCTTTGACCAGTTTTCATAGCTAGTGAGCATTGGATGCTCAATAGTCTCTGAAACATGAATCCTTCTTTCAAATTTCCAATGCTATAGACTCCCAACCCACAGGCAGAAGAGTTTATCTGTATATGTGTGAACAGGACAGATAACAGGCATGTGTCATGTTCAGCACTTGTTCAAACATCAGTGCATGTGAATGCAGGGCAGTTGTATAATGTGGACTGAAGAGCTTGTTGAGTGAAGCCTTTCTTGTATAGCTCCAAGAGCTCGATTGCTGTCATTACAACACAGCAGCTCTTTCCGCTCTCACAGAGAGTTTTTCCACCCAGTTTTCAATAGAATGCCTGTAAATTGTATTCTGTACCAGTGTGTGCTATTTACTACATATTATTCTTCATGCAAGAATTTTCATTTGCAATGTGACCTGTCATTTTCACAGTTAATGAGATCAGATCCAAAATGTTCATTCACTCATCTGTAGTAACCACTTTATCCTGATTAGTGTTACAGTAGTTCTGGAGACTATCCCAGGAACACTGGGCACAAGATAGAAATATGCCCTGGATGTGATGCCAGTTCAGTTGCAGAGCACAATGCACACAGAGTCACACACTCATTCACATCTAGGGGCAACTGAGAATAGCTAATCCACCTACCAATATGTTTTTGGGAGGAAACTGGAGAACTTGGAGGAAACACACACGGACACAGAGAGAACATGCCAAACTCCACACTGATAGTAAAACAAGCTCACAATCAAGCAATAGAGCTGTCAGGCAGCAACACTAGCCCAAAATGTATGAACTGTGTAATCAGGCCATAAATAGGAGTGCAATACACATATACTGTAGCAATGTCAAAAATATCCTGCATAGCTAATTTTCTGTTCCATGTCAGGTATGTCATATCTATTTAAGCATCAAAGCACTTTTTAAGAACATTTGAGGAAAATAATAACACTAAACACGTCACTCAATCATTTCCAGAAATACATGGTACAAAACTACAGTCTATACACCAAGACTAGACAGATTAGACAGGTCCATAATAAGTTTAACACACAGCCTGATATATACAGTTACTTTTACTAAGATATCACTGTCATCTTTTTCACCACATTTTTATATGCATATTTTGGAATTTGTTCTGGGAATGTTTATATTGTTTATACATTGTGCTGCATGCTACACACTGCTTTGGGTGATGTATGTATAATATGCCATTTTGAACACAGCTGACATTACTGCATGGAAGAGCTTTTCAACTCATTCACATCAATTTGTCAACAGAAATTATACATCTGTGTCTAATTAACAAATTACTTAGCAGATGCTTCTCATTTGGGAACTATCTCGATTATATAGATGCAAAATGAAAGCCAAATTGGTGCACATAATAGCTATATCTTAAAACTTAGGCTGTAGCACAGATATGTGAGAAAGTTACAAACCAAAAATTATGCTTATTTTACACAGTTTATTTTCATTTACAATTGAATCTGAATTTACAATAAACTACTGTATAATATGCACTATTTTACTTTAGCTAAGTTTAACACTCAATTTACTTACTAGGTAACAGTATTAAGTTTTGAAGTTTTATGCGTACATTTAATAATACATGTTTACTCATTTTAATACATTTTATAAAACATTTATTAAATGACACACATATGAAGACTAGGCAGCAGTATAATAAAGACTGCTATGTTTCCTGCTGCTGAGCTACTACAATCTATTTCTGAAAAAACTGCCCTGTTTCTCCTTTGGGTTTTCTTTAAAAAAAAAAAAAAAAAATGTGCAGCCCTTTTAAAAGTCTCTGGAGGCTGCCTTAGTCAAAACATTTTCTAATATCAATAAAATGATGAATTCAGCACTCAAAGCTACCGTACACCACATAGAGGGCATTCAATACCGCAGGACTTCATGTTTTTATTTGGCCTTGTTATGATAAACAAAAGTCATACTAAAAAGGATCTAATGTAGATGTTAATGGCATCAGTTGTGAAAGGATAATTAGGACCAAAGACTGGCCAGACATATGATATTGATAACCCTTTTCCACTGAAAACCTGTTGTGAACTGGAACTGTGTTGTGCTTTTCCACTACAAAAGATGCGGCTGCTCTGAAATGCTCAGAACTGTGAGATCAGAGGCTTGGGGGCAGTGCTTGTTGTTTTTTGTTTGTTTGTTTTTTATTAACATCCTAACAGCTTGAGCAACTCTAGGTAATTTACATGACTTTATTAAAATAAGAGGTGGGCAGTTCCAGGGTTCATGAAGAAATACCTGTTAAACATGCAACTGCAGATGAATTGTAGCTATATTGTTAGTACTAAAAATCTACTATAAGCACTTTCCCACTCAGAATAAAGTATTAAAGTTGTAAAAGCATCTATCCATAGGTGTAGTGTATGCTGGGGACCCACCACATTATGAAAGTATCGTTTATATAATAGATTGTGGCAGAAACTGATCCAAGTTCTTTATTTTTTTTAATCACTTCAACCATGTTCATGGTGTTAGCTTTTTATTACATGGTGTAATAAAATGTCCCCTCTATGATAACTGTTGCATCCAGGTGGCTGTAAATTTACAGGTGCAAATAAGTTTCTAGCAGCATTCGTTTCCTGTGAACCCAGATGGCTGCATCACGCACAGAAATATGATTGCATTCATTTATAGAAATCTATTATAATGTTACATAGCAATTGGGAATATTTATGCTTCTAAAGCATACATCATTTTGTGATTGTGTGAAGTGTTTTAATAAGCTGGTGTGAATGTAAATGTTGGTTAACATGGAAGTATATCTTTTCTGTGTTGATACAGATCACTCTTTAGAAACACATTTAGTGCCAACTGGCCTTACATGTCATTGATCATGCAAGGGTTTTTTTTTCTACCATCATCATTCCTGTCCCTGGCATGTTTCAAAACAAAGTTACACCCATGCTTGTATCTCTTATATTTCACATATAGGTCTGCTGTGCATCCACAGATGCTGTATGAAGTTGACCGTATGGTAATCAGAATGCTTTGAGATAATTACAAGTATCTCTTTTTCTTCTATCCACTCTTAATTTTTGACATTTTATGTCTAGAAAAAGATGATGCCCTCTATTTAAAGGCCTATCCGAATGTCATTCATTTTCTTGCTCTAGTTTCCTATTAAACTCCTCCCTGTTTTAGAAATCTCTTCTAAATTCTCCTCTTTGCTGAAGTATACTTTTGGTTCCCTTTGAGCTTTTCTTACAGGATATACATCCACACTGGGAGATGTACTGTGCCTTTGTGGCTTTACAGAGACTATTTGTTTTTCCTGGTTTCATGTTTTTATTTTAGGAAGAAATCGAATGTCCAAGACTAAAACATTTCCCCACTGTTCCATATCTATATGGAAACCTACTTTCCACTGCAGTTGTTAAACTCTATCTCAATTCCTTATATATTTTTTATATTTTTCCTTGTCTCCTCCAGGGAAAGGAAGATTCTTCAGGTTCCGCCTGCCTTCCTTGAACCTGTTAGGGTCCAGCAAACTGTCTCTGCCCCAAGAAGACCCTGACACAGTAATGGTGGACTCTCCAAGAGCCAACAATGACTCTGTTCCCTTGAGGAACTTCCAGTCTCCAACTAAGGACACCAACAGTCCTGCTGATGCCAATGACACACAGGCGCTTATCAGCTCCAGTCCCCATTCATCCCCAATCAGTGTATCTGGACCCCTCGACCACTCATCCCCTAAACAACTGTGGGACCGTCCAAGTCTGTCTCAGGCCCAGTCCACTACCTGCCTTGCACAGTCCATCTCCAGAGACAGTGTGTGTAGCAGAAGACGAGCCTCATCCGTGCATGATATTGAAGGCCTCAGCTCCAACTCCAAACGTCTGTTGAGGGATCGGCATGCTAGTGAAGGTAAATAAATCCACAGACTTATTTCTTCTATTCTGCAAGAAGGGTTGTGTTGTGAGACTTGTCTTGTGAGACATAGAGTTAAGACCCTGAATAGAAAGCCCTCTAATTGGCAAGTCAGTGTTTGGTCCCAAAACAACATAAGCCTCTGAATAATAATGTTACAAGTGTGCAGTCGCAAAACATAAACTGAATATCACTATATTCTTATAGTTTTGTACATAATATGTGCACACAATTGTAAAAAACATGTAAAAGCATGAATAAATACATGTCGTTGGTATGTTGTTTCTTGTAGAAATATTGGCAGCAGGAAAATCATTCATTTTCATTTAAAAACTAGCATTACTTTACTGCAAAAAAAACAACTTGAGTGCCCTGAAATATTGTTTCTCAGATAGTGGCTTACCTTTAATAAAATAAAACTATAAAACTAACCCTAAACAGAACCTACTGATAATCTGAACGTCAACATTAATTCCTCTGATCACTGATCAATGTTCTCCTGCATTTCAGACCATGGCCGCAGTGTGAAAGGTAACAGTGTGTTTTGATTGAATGCTTTACAATCTTGGACTGATTGTTGCATGTTTTTAAAGGACAGTAATTGTCTGATTCCTCCATATCGTTTAACTCCAATTAGCATCTGTCATGTAAACAAGGTGCAGACGGATACAAGTGCAGTTAAGAGCGTTTATTAAAGATACAGGCAGACAAATCCAAATCGATAGGGCAAGCTCACGGTCATAAAACAGGTGAGGGGTCAGGCGATCAGCAAACGGGCATAAACACGACAAAGCAAGGAGCAAAACGAGAAACAGGATCAAAAACCATGAGAAGAGAGCAAAGATCAAGGCTTGGTATGGGTCTGGCAGAAAACACAGAAACAATACTTCACCCTGAACAAAGACTCAGACTAAATGTAATCAAAGAGGGATAACACAGAACAGCTGAGACATTAGGAACATCCAATAATATAACTGGGGCGGGGACAGGACAGAAACCAAACCAAAACTCAGGGCAGTTCGTGCACGCCGAATGCTCTGGCACTCAGCGTGAGGGGAAATTCATGACAACATCTCATAGTGGTAGCCTTAAAGCACCAAATATCTTCTCAGCATCTATCAGATCCTGTTCTAGTAGTGGATTTATTTTTTAAAAAGATCTTCTTTGAAGTGTCCAGGGAATCATTGTTTCTGCCTGATATCACTTCTCAAAACATCAGTCCTCAGGTGTATCCTTCATACAGTAATGATAAGACAGTATGTGGAATGATGAGGAGTCCCAGCAGTCCCCGACTGTGATTTAGAGTACAGTGCAGGAGAAATCTTGGTGTGTATGTGAGGTTTAACTTGACTCATAAATGAACATTTACTCCTAGCCAGAAGTGACTAGAAAAGGCTCTTCCCTCTCTCACTTCCTTGCATGAAACTGAAGTGTCATTATGAGCTCTGATAGGAAATCAATCCTACTGTACATATGAATGCTGTATATCTGCTCCTTACAAATCCGTTGTCAGAACCATATATTTTACTTTGAAGCATGTATGAATGAAGCCTGTTTCTGACACTTTGTTTTGTAGTACAGTAAGTGTACCATTTCAGTCTTTTACACACCTCAAAATCATGTCATTATTTACTTCTGTATGCTTTGCTTCAAAGTTAAAGTACCATTAAAAACACTCATTAAGTATCAGCCTGTACAGGAAAAGCATCTTTTAAGAGACTATATCCTTCTAATGAGTTCTAATGAATTTCTCTGTTTTTTAATGGTGAGTCAAATTGCCATGCTCTTAACTAGTTTTTGTATCTTTTCATCATCAGGTCCTTTTAACCATCTCAAATCCAGCCTGCTGGGCTCTACCTCAGACTCCAACTTGAACAAATACACTACAATTAACAAGATCCCCCTCATCGCACTTAACTTCTCTGAAACTAACAACGACAAAAGGGTCCCCTCACCTCCTGCCTCGGAGAAAACCATCATCGCTGCAAAAGTTAAAGACCGCACACACAATGTCACTGAGAAAGTCACACAGGTGAGATACATGGTGTTGTGGTACACTAGGTAACCCAGCTGTTGTGTCTGTTTGTGGATTAGATTGTAGTATTGAGTTTTGATTAGTTTTGTGCATAAAGTGTAAATTAAAATAACAAACAGTATTTAAATATCCCTATTTGTTTCTTGGCTTTATGTATATCTATGAGACTTTCACAGTATACACTATATAAAACACTGGGTTTAATACAACCCAAATTTGTTTATTTTTAGCCCAACGGCTGGGTAAATATAGGACAGAACACATTTTGGGCTAAACTAACCCATCAAGTTGCATCCTGCACCACCTGCTTGCATACATGACACATTGTTGGTAGTAAAAATAAATCATTTACAATTTGCCAAAGTGGATATTTAGATTAATCATAGTAACAGCCAATTTAGCATTTATTTTTTATATCTGATTATCTACTTGATGTTTTCTCTGCCAATGTACTCAAAACGGCTGGGTTACTTATGTAACCCTGTTCCCTGAGAAGGGAACGAGATCTTGGCAGAAACGGTGTCTGAATACTTGTGAAATCACACCAATCTGATTGACCTGCCACAGTCGGGTGACGAAGTAGAAACGTGTCACGAAGACTATATAAGGCACCCACAAACTACGTCATTCAGCTTCTATTTGTTTGAAGGAAGACGCAATTTGCAGGCCTGACAAAGAATGCCAATGAGACACAATACCTCATTCTCTTCTCAGGGAACAGGGTAACCCAGAAGTTCCCTTTCCAAGGGAACTCTACATTGCGTCACGCTTGATGCTTTGGGACCGAGAATACCTACTATGCCATACTGAAACGTGTCTGTCAAAAAATGTCTGTGAAGAATTTATGCGCAAAAGCACTTCTTGAACAAACATAAAATGTCTCATCTTTCAGCATACCCTTAGATAATACCTTAGAGGAAGCCACACCTCGAGTGTAACCACCTAAGTCTGCTTGAATGTGCCCCTGTAGAATCCCAGCACCGCAGTTAGTGGTTCTACTGGCCATATTTATTCCACAAAAGAATAGAAGTGTAGCAAGTGGCTCATTTCGTAGCAACTAAGCCACCACGAGAAAACGGGGAAAATAACCCAAATAATGACACACAAATACGTTCCACTTAGAACAGGCAAGAGGCATGTGTTTCCATACAAAAATAAATTTTATTTTGAAGTTAAAAAGACTGGCCAAGAATTATTTTTAAAAAAATTTTTTTAAAAAAAACAGCAACCAACACAGTCAGGCATTGGTCAAATAAAACAGTCTCAAGGAGAAATTAACAATAATCATAGGTGAACCGAGGTTTCCTGTATGAAGGGCAGGCTAGTACAACAGCACCAGCTATACAAAAGGGAAAAGAACCCCACTAATCAGAATCATACCCACAAAATTCACTGCAAGTAAACACAGCAATAATAATGACCCTTGGTTAAGTAAAGCCTAAGGTGCAGCCAAGAACTCCCCCCAGCCTCAGGAAGCACTCAGCTCCTACAAGGAGAAAACAAAAACACAAGAAAAATCAATTACAATATGCTCAAAGCAGACAAACAAAAGAATAAAACAAAACAAAAGCAAACTTACTGTGACAAAAACACAGAGATAACCCGAGCTCAAACTGATTATAGGTAGCAAGTTTACCAAGACTGACCAAAACCACTACTACCACATAGCGGTATCAGCATAATTGATAAAGACTGTTACAACAGTTGAATTCAATAAAACTGATCTTAGTGACAGTAGCAAACACAAATAAAGCAAAATAACAAAATAAAGCAGCCCAAAACCAAACAAGCAGAATAAAACAAAATACAAACAAAACAAAGCAAAGCAAAGCAGAACAAAATAAAACCAAACAAAAGCAGCAACATGGCTCTGCGAGTGAGGGGGAGGAGCTATACCGAAACGACCACATCTCACTCTTAACTGCCTGCCTTAACGCATGCAAAATCGAGGACCCTAAGAACAACAAACAGCTGTTACAACCTCAATTTGGAAAGCATGCAAGAGCATGTGGCTCAAATAATAGAACTAAACGATTTACCTACCATGATCCGATGACATGATACTCACGATGGCACATACGAAAATCATGATAGCTTCTTTAATAGTTGTGACGGCAACAGCTGGCGCTCCGATCGGGGCTACGTTAAACTACCATGCTACACAGATGGGAGCCTTGACGGCACACCGCATTGAGAGTGAGTAGCACACCACCCATGCACACAGAATCGGTAGTCCAACGTCACACTAAACAAGTAAATCGCATGGTAAGTAGACAACGCTAGCATCAAACAGCTAAGCGACAAAGCCAAAAACACATACCTCTGAAGTCCATAGCAACGAAAGGAAGGGGCAGGTTTTCGACCATGACGCATTCTGGGAGTCATAAACAACCACTTATATACTGTGGTAGGAACATAGCTCATTGGCCACATAGTTAATAAGGGTGACGTTTTAACCACGACACACACCCCACTACACATGTAATAGAGCGTACACTTCCTTGTGGATAAAGCTCTAGTATTGAAAACATTCTCCCAACCTCGGTTGAGAGACACCTACTGTAGGAGCTTGTACCCCCCGAGGGACCAGACTTAAAACCTACACTGCCTCGACAGGGCTATGATGTCTGAAAATCATACTCAGAGTTGGTCAAAGTGGAGCTACCAGCAGCAGACTTTACTGGTTTTGACTAACCCCCTGATCTGAAAACAGGGAAAGAGGCAACTACCCCATTCTGCAAGCCTCAGCCCCTACCTCAGTAGGATGTCTCTCAACAATATTCCCCCTTTATGAGAAGAAATATTTCCTCAGAAATACCCTGCGCTCATACCAGACCTAAGAGACTCAACTGAAAGGGGGGGGGGTGTGTGCGACATTTAGATCTTACTGTGACAAATCAGTACTCAAAGTAAATGTACAGTACGGTAGAATGTGCATAAAATACTGAAACTGCATGTTTGATGAGCCCGCTTTCAGTTAATACAATCTAAGCTCAGCTACACTCCAAAAGGCCCACCCAGAATGCCTTGGGCTAGATGACCCTTCAAGATCAATCCTGTCCTTTACTTTTAGAACCCCTCAGGCGACCTAAAATATGGCTTCTTGTGGTAGGGATTTATCCACCCCCCCCCCCTTCCTTTATAGGGGCGTCAATGTGGGAAAAATGACTTTAGATAACCGTCTCCAAGCTGCATAAAACACCCAGAAACTGCACGTAAGAGTGCACGGTTTAAATAACACTGTCTAAGCCAGCTCCCTTCCCTTATCCCTTTTGCCCCTTAATGAGCATGTGACCAACTAAACAGCAACTATATAACAGTCAGCCCATAAGTACCCCCAGTTTGCCAGTGAAACATCTCCTAGCCCCCAGACCCCAGTGACAGGGTCTAGCTGATGCTATCTGCACAATGGAGTGAAGCAACACATATTTAATATAATACTTTATTATTTTATTATAACTTTTTTAGAGCATACACTTCCCCATGGACAAATTTGAAGCATTTGTAGAATCCACAGCACTATCCTGATTGTCACTGGGTCCCACTACACTACTGGAATCACAATGTGAAAGAGACATGTAATAGAGCGTACAACTTCCCAGTGATAATAGCTACCCCCTTTTAAATATGAGAAGAAATATTTCCTCAGAAATATTCTGCATTCATAACAGACCCAAAAGACTCGACTGAAAGGAGGGGAATATGGATGCAAGAATGTGCGATTTTCAGATCTTATCGTGACAAATCAATACTCGAACTGAATGTGCAAACGATAAACTGAGAATAATACACTGAAACTGCATGTATAATGAGCACAGTTTCAGATAATGCAAACCCAAACTTAGCTGCATTCTCACACCCCGGCAGACTCAAGGGAGAGAGAGACTTTTTTTAAGTGAAAGTATCATAAGTTCGTTACCCTGCCCAGCTCACTGAACAGGGACATATGAACATGGGAGATCATTGAACAGATGATGCCCTACAGAAATACTGGGGGAAAGAACAACCTCAAAGTCCCCGATACCCCACTTTATCAGCCCCTTGGGACTACTTCCTCCTTCTAGCACTTAGAACAGTCCTCATATCCATTCTCGTGCCTCTGGAGAACTGGGATTGCGGCTGCCTGGACCCCCTGCCTCTGCGTGAGGGGAGGTGGGCAGCCACACTAGCTTTCTGTTCCTCCCTATCAGTGCTAGTCCCAGGCTGAGGACTACTTAAAGCCGCTAGGAGCTCAAAGCTGTGAGGGAAAATTCATTGAATACCTCTGACTGTTTCTTTACTTCCTGAAACCTGACCACGACAGGATTTACTGTGCCAGCAGGAGAAACAGGGGCATTCAATAAAAACACTTTGTCTCTATTTTTTTCCTGACAAATTAAGCCACAGATGCCTCTCTGTGACCAGCAAAGCAACCATAGAACGGCTAATGGCACCAGCCATCTGCTTTGTGGCACGGAGAGACAAATCTGTGGCTCTGCAAAGCTCCACAACCACCTCGAGACCAATACCCTCGCCACTTTTGCGCTCTTTCATCAGGTCAGTCTGATAAGCTTGGAACAAAGCCATAGTATACAAAACACCACCAGCCTGACCTGGTGCCACATAAGCCTTGCTCACTCACTGTGAGGACACCCTGCATGCCTTCATAGGCAAGGCTGACCCCTCTAAGTTTGTTACCGTGCCAGGAGAGAGATAGCCCACAAGCGTCTTTTCAACCCGTGTCAGCGCAATATAACAATACTTTTTCGCCCCTCGATGGTAGCATAGTTCGCAGCCATGGGGTTAAAAACTCAACTGGAGTATGATTTTTCTCATGAACTCAACACCTCGGAGTGGAGCTTGGTGAAAAAAACGGGAGTCTTTTGAGGGGGGAGGATTTTTTACACTGGTGAGAAAGCGCTTATCTAGTCTACCTCTATAAATCTATGAGAGACACCAGACACAACAATACAGACGAGCTAAAGGCCTCTATCAAAGCAACCTGGGCTTCCATAACACCTCAGCAGTACCACAGGCTGATTACCTCCATGCCACGATGCATTGATGCAGTAATTTGTGCAAAAGGAGCTCAAGGAGACCAAGTATTGAATGCATAAATTAACATACTTTTCAGAAGGTCGACATTTCTGTATTATACATTCTTTATTCTAATATTTAAAGATACTGGATTTTCATCTCATTATCTTCAAGATTGAAACAAAAAAGGTTTGAAATATTTCACTTTGTGTAATGAATATATGAAAGTTCCACTTTTTGAATTAAATTACAGAAAAAAAAAAAACTTTTCCACAATATTCTAATTTTTGAGATCCACCTGTATGTAATGTTCTGAAATGAAATTGGACAGCTAATAAATAATGGTCAGAAGTCACTTGCAATTGTTTTCCTCTCCTGTCACTGTAAATTGTCACCCCTTACAGAGAATTATTCACTTCCTGCTACATAGTTTCACTGCCAGTAAAAATGAATATAACTGTTACCTTGTTACTATATACTAGTGTTCAGTTAAGAAATCTCTAGCCTCCTTCTTCCATTATTCAACACCCCTCCCTCTCTGACACTGCAATGTATCAAAAGACCATCTGAGCATGAAGATGGATTTCCTACTGCTTTGCACAAATATATGTCCCAATATTAGACTTAAAGAGTTAGCACACTCCTTCCTTCCAGTTTTTAGTTTTTGTTATTGTTGTTGTTGTTGTTTGCTTCAGTGGTAGCTTGGATTTAGGTCCTTGCCCAGACAGTGGATTCACTCTAGGGGCAGATAAATGCTGAAAGTGTCCTTCTGTTAACCCACATTCATTCTACAGACTGAAGGGCATCAGATGGCAGCGCCTCTCATATGTGTCCCGTTTGTAACCCGCTTTTGCAGGAAATGAGAAATGCAAAAACAGAAACACACGCTGAAAAACATAAGTGCACTCCAAGGAAGCCCAGCCAACTCTTATTCCTCGAGTCAGCTGGCTTGGCATTTTATTCAGTCATTTGGCTTGACAGCTTTGACTGATTCCCACATTACCTTACTGTGACCATCTGCATGTGTGAGAGGAAGATAAGAGAAAACAGCTCTATTTATTACCCCTTACTGAATGAGAATAAAAAAGTGCTGAGGAGGAAACACAAAACAAGCTCTCCACATGTTGGCATAATAAATAATGATGTATTAATCAGGGTAAGATGCCTCATTTGCTGTTTGTCAGTGGCAGTTTGTGCATGTGTTGCTGTGTGTAAGTCTTTATGCTTAGTCACAGTCACGCATACACTGGTTTACAGTTACACACACTCTGGTTTTAGCTACACATCATGAGTTTAAAACTTTGGGGGTTTGAAAATATGACAACTGCTCCCTTGCTGACCTTGTAAAAACAAATTTTGAGACAGGGAAAAAGTAGTACAAATCTTACAGGCCTGAGGACAACATGAAACTGATGCTTATCTAGCACAAAAATACAAAACTCAATATCTCAGCCTTTCCCTCCTCGAAGAAATTTCAGAATCATACTCCTGCAGTTATGTTAGTGCATTGTCATCTTTGATTTTTAAAATGATTGTTATATGTCTGTGGCCTGCTACCCAAAGTGAAGGAAGTGCCAACTCTGGAACACATAAATCACCATCAAGTCTAGTCAAATCAGTATTTTCCTAAGCTTACAACTTTTGACCTGGTAGTTATGGTTTGTCATTTTACAGTTATAAGTCCAAATAGTTACTTTAGAGTTACTTTTTCCGTTTCCATACATTTGAGCGAGGAACTTAAACCTAGCTCACTCCTGCAGTAACCTGAAATGGGCAGCTAGGAAGCATCCCCTTCTCAACATTCTGCACAGCATAAATGAGTTTGGACAGGAAAGGGAGAATGTTTTGGTATGTGGCTCCTTCAGACTGTGTAACAGGGAAATTTGGAAGACAGGCTGTCAGTAGTAATGAGATGATGGAAAAATTCCTGATGCAATAGAAATCTTATCCAAAGCTCTGCACTGATGCACCAGGTAGCAATTTAAAAATATAATAGCAGTCTTAAATAGAAAAGATAGCAGTGGCACTATCCTTTATTCATCAATGTTTCATTCAATCATAGTTGCTCTTTTGATAATGGTAGTGGAGAGGGCGTTCTAAAATCCAAAATCTCCCATAAAAGTTCAGTCGGATTGAGATCTGCTGACTGTGAAGACCATGGTATAAGATTTACATCAGTTTTGTCCTCATCAAACCATTAATTGAACCTTCATGCAATGTGGATGGGGCACTGTCATCCCAGAAAAGTGCTATGAGAATAACTTTATATTGGTTTGCAGTGATTTCCCAAAATTAAACAACACCAGCAAAATGGTCCCCACAGCAAAAAAGAACCAGTGATTAATTTTGTAAAGTTATTACATTTATACATAATGCTTATAATGTTTTTATGAAAAAAGTTAAATCGTCACACGTAAAATAGACCAGGAAACAGACCAGACTAGTAATATTGGAAGACAAAAGCCAAAGTATTGGTCTATTATTGTAAGGATGTGATGGGGAGACCACACAGAGGAGTTTACTTTGGCTATGTCCATCTCAGCTCCCAGGACCTATAGGAATCCCTTGCTTGCCTTGTATTTGAAATAAACTTCACCAAATCTTCTGAAGGTTTTGTTATGGCATTTCAGTGATGGGTTTCTTTTTTCCACATAAACCCATTATGTGGCTATTTTTAAGTTCCTTTAGTCTTAAACTCCTTTTTTGTGACTTCAAATAAATGGTCCTTAATGCAATCTTGCTTAATTTTTTTTGCTTGGAAGCTACTATAACTAAAAGGAAATTAATTGGTTTGTTTGTTCATTTGTTTGTTCATTCTTTTGTTCATTCATTTATTCATTCATTTTCAGTAGCAACTTTATCCTGGTCAGAGTCACAGGGAAACTATGCACACACACATTGGCACTCATTTAAATCTAGGCGCTTCAGTTGAATTTCAGTTGTATTGGAATCAGCATCAGTTTTATTGGAATATGTAAACTGCATACGTAACCCACATAATTTCTTTCCCATTGTCAGTCAGCTTGCTGTTCGCATATAGGCATGCAACTGACCTTAATGATTGACCGAATTTTTATTTTGTTTTTCCTCTGTCCAGGTGTTGTCACTAGGTGCAGATGTATTACCAGAGTACAAGCTCCAGGCTCCGCGCATAGACAAATTCACCATCCTACACTACAGTCCGTTTAAGGCCATGTGGGACTGGCTTATTCTACTCCTTGTCATTTACACTGCCATCTTCACCCCATACTCCGCCGCCTTCCTTTTGAACGATCGTGAGGAACAGAAGAGGAGATTGTGTGGCTACTCCTGCAGTCCCCTTAACGTTGTCGACTTAATGGTGGACATTATGTTCATCATTGACATCCTTATAAACTTCCGCACAACTTATGTAAATTCCAACGAGGAAGTAGTGAGTCACCCAGGGAAGATCGCAGTGCACTATTTTAAGGGCTGGTTTCTCATAGACATGGTGGCAGCCATTCCCTTTGACCTGCTCATCTTTGGATCAGGGTCGGATGAAGTAAGTATTCAGCTACATTAACATTCTCTCACTGCCCTCTCTTGGTTGAGTTTTGTTATTTAGATATTTATTTCTGTATATTTATTTCTCTTTTAGAAATTGTGTCATGTGTTATGACATAACACAATTATGTGTTATGAGATCAGATCATATGCTTTTAATATTGATTAAAAATAATCTGCTATTGGCTGTTTTCTTTTTTTTTCTTCCCTTAATGCTATGCAGTTAATCAGTCCATTTATTTAGATGAATGTCTTATCAAATGGTGCTCAGTGAGTCATCTAGATAAGTAGTTTGTGCAGTTTACAGGCCACAACTAGGCCAGCCTGCACACTGGCTTATTTATTTCTTTGAGGATATTTCAGCAGTCAGTCATGATGACATATCATAATTGTGCATTATAACCACACCATACAGCTAGTATAAGGCAATAACACACTTGAAAGCTGACTGTATATATTACCATAATATTGCTTATTAAGGGTGTGAAGGAATATCGGCAAGTTTGATATTTACCAGCTAATTAATTATATACAGTAGCAAAATGCAAGCACAACTTTTATTTAATCAACATGTCACAATTGTTTTATCTGTAAAATGTTTATTTGAATGGTAACTACACTAGGCCTGAAATAATCCTTGCTTGAATCTTCTTAAAAGCAATACTGATGACATTTCTATGTAGTACATTATGTGACTTGGTCTTTATATGAAAGAGAAAAAATGATGAGCCTTCAGTCAGTAATTTTAATCCTTATCTTGCAAGTTATTAGTTTGTCTTTATTAATTCCAAATTACTGACAGCTTGAGATGTCTTCAAAGAAAAGTGCACATTTTATTTATATTTTATGTTTAATAAATATTTATATTTTACATTTATCTACTTTTAGATAGGAGCATGAAATTCTGTATTTTCAGCTGAAGTGGGCCACTTCTATTAAATTATGTTGTGAAGCACCATTCTAGTACAACTTACAGTATACTGTAGTTATTTAAGAATTTGGTCTTAAGAACTCGGTCAAATAAGGATTTACATGTTCTCAAAATAAAGTAATCAATATTGCATTTAAATCATTAGGTATACATTCTACAATGTCTTTAATAATCCCATATGTCAGCTGAGCAGATGAATAGGAAAAGGAATTGATAACTGTACTTCATGGAAGATGTCTACAGATTCTGTTGCTAGTAAAACAATTACAGTACATTTAACTGTAATGATAATTTAGGCTACCTCTCCTATCTTTTTTTCATGTAAAGACTAAATAACATTAAAAAAAAAAAAGTACGTTGTTACAAATGTTTTGACATTACACCTTCAGCATTGTTTTATCAAACATTGCAAACATTATGAATGTATTATAAAGCCCCATAGTAGGGAATAATTTTCCTGTCAGTTCAAAGCCCATACCACTGTGGATTGTTTTCAAAGCATGATATTTTCAGTTTCCAGACAAATACCAGATTTTCTTTGTGCCAACCAGTCACAGATAGAATGGTAAATGGAGGCTATTTAAATGTGTTTACTTTACTGATTAGCCATGAGGAAAGTAGTGAGATTGGTGGGGCCTGTGAGATATAATGCATTCATTCTGTTTTGAGTGCCAGCTAGAAATAACCCGGTTCTGGACGATGTTGTTTCTACCTGATATCCTGCCCATTTCATTACACATAGTGAACTCAAACTTCCACTTTGTTATGCAATGCAGTGCAACGCTGCTGCTTTAACTGAAACCTACAAAATATAGCAAACAGCCTGCTTAATGGCTATCATGCATTGAGTGAAAGGTTCAGGCCACTGACCTATTGTTTATTGATTTCCATTGGATTTTAGTTGGATTTATTGAAAAGGGATCCCTGTAATCCTACTCCAAAGAGTGATATAGGTAAGCATATTGTAACCAAAAGAATCATTACTCTCCAGTGTGTATATTGTACTGGATATTGTGCTGTTGTAACCTAGGATTAGGGTTAGACTCAAATGACAAATCTAAAGTGACCCATGCCAGGAAAGCCCATTATTGCTGGACTGGTTTATGTTTGTCTGCTTTGTGTGTATGTTTTATGTCTGTGGTTGGGCAGATGGAGCTGTTGTGCAGTCTGTGGTCAGTGCTTGCATGTTTTGTATAGTACAGAGAGACAGATGGCAGGTGGCCTCAGGACATGTCTCATTTACAGGATTTACTTGAAGTGATTTTAGGTCTCCAGCCTTCTTTTAAACCTTATTTAACATTGCTTCCCAACATTGTTTCTTTTTTAAAATACATATCTAGTTTATCCATGCATGTTGTATCTGCTGTGTTTATATCTGTGATTTTTTTTATCTGACTTTTACAAGCGCTACCATTTTAATTATACTGTATGTTTAATTGTATTTGTTAATCACGTAAGGTCACAAACACAATGAAAAAGCAAAAACTAAATACACAAAGTCAGCATATTTATTCGGAAGCTGTAGCCGTTCATATCAGGATGGTTTTGTTGGTCAGGATCATGTTGATGATAATGCCACCACAAAACCTACAGTCTGCATTTCACACTGCTATGAAGCAGCATGGTCATGATCACTGTGCTGTAGAGCAATGGAGAGATACTTTCCTCATTTCAATCATGTGCGTGTTGGTTTATGTGTTCATTTTAATCTACACTGAATTTTATAAAGGTATATGTTTTGCACTTTGGGCTTATTTAATAGTCAACTCCACTATCAATTAAGATAGGATAATACAAGATAAAACTTTATTGATTCGAAGGGTAAATTAGTGCTTCAGCAACATACATAAAAGAGAATGCACAAATACACATAAGAAATAAAGTAAGAATAAAATAAGGATAAAGTAAGATAACATAAAATAAATATTGAAAATGTTGGAAAATTAAAATCAAATTTAAAGGTTTTTTTTATGTCATATGTCATTATATCATAGATATAATATAACTAGTAAGCCTACTGTCTATATTATGTATCAAATACATCTTTAGCTATGCTAAGGTGCAGGAAGTACAGTATATTGTGTTGAGGTTCTACAGTATATTGGTTATGTATACAGTATTATACAGATCAGATAGTTGTCCACATATGAAGTACTATTCACCAATGAGGTAGTTACAGCTGCTATATTGTGTCCAATGCAGATAATGAGTAGATGTGCTGTACAATGATGCATGAATAAAAATATGGAATAGAGCTGTACACTTTATTGGCTGCTGGGAGAAACGATCTGTGAAAGCATTCCTACTTGCAGCGGGGCAGGAGCAATCTGCTGCTCAGTGTACTCCTCTGTCCCTGTAGTGTTTTATGGAGTAGGTGGGAGGGGTACTTTATGATCACTAACACCTTTGCTAGCACCTGTTACAATCTTAATTACAATATATTTAACTTGGAAATGAATGCAGTCATAACAAATCACTGGACCAAGTGTCATATATTCATGTATTGTTGGATGACAATGATGATTAGGTTATCAACAAATATTATCATGTTGAAAGTTGCTCTATCCTTTAGCTACAAGCTATAACTCTATGCATATTTGTTGTGGATTACTATGAGTAGAAGCTACTATATAAGAACTTATAATGGCTTCCTTGTAAGATCATTTGTCTACTCATTTGCCTATTCACTCTCCTCATCTCTGACTGAAGATATAAATATTTTCATGGAGGCCATATGCTAGCACAGTGTCAATATGAATGTGCAAGTTTACTTGCAGGCCCATCCTTTTAAATTAACTTTAAAAATACCCTCCACACTTATTCCCTTTGTAGAGCTGGCATATAATTGGCAGGTAGATAAATGATCTCCTGCCAGGGGCCAGTCTAAAGTGTTGCAGGAGCCTGTTTCAGATGAGACAGAACATGGTGTAAACACCAAGGGGCTCGTTTGCAGGATTTACAGTATGAGAGAAAACCTTCCACAAATTAGAATCTATGTCTTTTCTGCAGTATTGCAATAGTACAGCCAAGTCAGAACTATTATGACTTAAAAAGGTATGAAAGAACATTCTGTTACTATACTTTCTCATTTTCTTTTCTTTCAATGGCCAGGGCATTGGTGGATGTAGTGCTGGTCTTTGTGGTAAAGCATATAGACAACATTGTATTATGCACCATAATTACACATAATTATAAAACTGGTAATTAGTGAAACATTTGTTCAAAGGCATTACTGAGGGAATAAAATACAGCGATACGAGTGCTAGCCAAATTAGTCTGCAAAATACAACTCTTCCAATTTGCCCATTTACAGTAATTATGTGGTGGCTGGAGAAACCCATTCAGATGATCAGATGGTATTTTCTACCATATAGTTATGAAAATCACAGGCTTTCCTGAACTTAAATATGATTGTCTTTACAAGATGCCTTTCCATCTCTACTGAAAGACGCCTTGCCTACCAGTATAAACTAATCTACTTATTGAAAAACATTTCTGGCAATATATAATAATTCTAGATTTTCTCATTCTAGGGAATGAGTTCTTACTTTGATTATCAGCATCATCCACATCATTCTGTCTCATCACATGATGTAATAGTCATTTGCAGCATTTAAAAACAAGCCTCACTGTTGATTTGACTGCACAAATGCATTATGGTCAATTTGAATTATTAGTCATTGATTAGGTTTATGATATGGCATTTTGATATGGCACATATCATCGCATAATTGCATGAGAAAAGCAGACTTAGCTAGCAAAGTTTTAGACAGACAGATCTGCCATCAATTACGGCTGCATTTGTTTATATGCAACAAAGGTAAGTTCCTTAACCAATGTGATTTTTCCAAAATAACTTAAATAAGAATAGAAATAATAATAATAATAATATAACCTTGTAATAAAGGGGGGGCTAATATATATATGGAATTGGATGCACATATGGGTATGATGGTCAGGTGTCCACAAAAATCTTTGGCCACATAGTGTATAATACTGGCAGAAAAAATACATTTTAATAAAAACTAAATTTTTCATAATTTACAGCTGTTTTCCAACATTCAGCCCCAACATTTGGCAGGTTTTTCACAAGCATCTGAGATTTACATGTTTTTTGGTTTGGTTTGATTTTTCCTCATAATTTAAATGGTGTGTAGGATAATGGAAATTGATAACCCAGAACATAAGGTGGATATGCATTGTAGGCTTCAATTAAGAAAACAAGAATCTATTTGGACTTTTCTATAATGCTCTCTCATGTGGCAATCACTGATATGAATTCAGTTTGATTGCACTGTAGCATTGTAGGATTATTTGTCAACGTCTCTAAACTGGTATCTCATTTGTCTTTAGACAACTACTCTGATTGGTCTGTTGAAGACGGCCCGGCTGCTGAGATTAGTCCGGGTGGCCAGGAAGCTGGACCGCTACTCTGAATATGGAGCAGCAGTCCTTATGCTCCTCATGTGCATTTTTGCACTTATTGCCCATTGGCTGGCCTGCATCTGGTATGCCATCGGCAATGTAGAGAAGCCTTATCTGGAGCACAAGATTGGCTGGCTGGATAATCTCGGAGTGTCTATTGGAAAACGTTACAACTACAGTGACCCCAACTCTGGACCCTCTATTAAGGACAAATATGTCACTGCACTGTATTTCACATTCAGCAGTCTGACCAGCGTGGGCTTCGGCAATGTCTCACCAAATACCAACCCAGAAAAGATCTTTTCTATCTGTGTCATGCTTATTGGATGTGAGTATGAGCTGTTTTAAGTTCAATTATGCAGTGTAAATTCATTGTAATGTAAATATATCAATGGAAGGGCCAACTGCTCACCAGATGTTCCAACCCCAATTCCAAAAAAGTTGGGACGCTGTGTAAAATGTAAATAAAAACCGAATGCAATGATCTGCAAATCTCATAAACCCATATGTTATTCACAATAGAACATAGAAAACATATCAAATGTTTAAACTGAGTAAATATGCCATTTTAAGAAAAAAAAATAAGGTAATATTGAATTTGATGGCCACAACATGTCTCAAAAAAGTTGGGACAGGGGCAACAAAATGCTGGAAAAGTAAGTGTTACATTTGATAGGTTTTCTGTGATTTATTGTGAATAACATATGGGTTTATGAGATTTGCAGATCATTGCATTCAGTTTTTATTTACATTTTACACAGCGTCCAAACTTTTTTGGAATTAGGGTTGTATTTGTGTGTTTAGTCATTCTCGGCACAGCAGTGACACAGTAGTGTGTGTTCAGTGGTACAGGTTTATCAGCTGTTTCAGTGTTGCTGGAGTTTTTAAACACCTCAGTAACACTACTGGCTTGAGCTGTTATCTTGGCAAAGGGAGGTAGCACAAAGTATTGACTCAAAGGGTGCCAATAATTGTTGCACACCTATATTTAACAAAGATATATATATTTTTGGATAAACCTGTGTTGTGTTTGCAATTATTTGATATCCATGAGAGAAGAGTATTTTTGTGATTTTTTGAGCAAAAGATCAAAAGGTTCAACAATAAAGACCATTTTTCACAGCCTTCTTTGCTCATATTTATCAAGGGTGCCAATATTAGTGGAGGGCACTGTAGGCAGACTAAGACTAAGGAAGTTGCTTTTTTTTTTCTTTGCTGTGAAATGTAAAAACAATGCAACATAAAAACAAAGACAATTCGAAAATAAAAAGATAGGACATTGATATCTTGCCAATATATCTTATTGTTAATATGTATTATCTGTGAGTTTATAAAATAGCACTAGATCCAGCACATACTATTATTTAGCATTTTCTATTTATATTGTGCACTCTAAATAAAATGTGCCAACAGTTTTCAGCATAATATATTGTGGTTAAATCAATCTGTCAAATAATGGCACTGGACTTAATATTGATCTCCCGAACACCAGGCAAGAAAAATGGCCTTAAGTCCAAGGTCAGAACTGCATGTAACTCCACCCTGCATGTATAACTCTTTGCAATTTCTGAATAGTATTTAAGTTCATAGTTCTGTTTAACGTAACTATTAATATAGCCCAGAGTGTTTAAAAATTCACAATACTGTCATGCCAGCACCACATACACTATCATGACAGTGTTATTGCTGGGCTTAGAATGATCCATCAATCAAATGATATCTGATAACTGGTGGTCGCTTTCCACTGATGGAGGAAGTAAAAATAGGCTGACAAATTATGCATAACAACAGATGGGCTACAGTTAGTATATGTATACCTATAGACCATCTACACTATATGACCAAAAGTATGTGGACACCTGACCATCACACCCATATGTGTGTCTTCCCCAAACTGTTGCCACAAAGTTGGAAGCGAACAATTGTTTACGTTTGTATGGCCTATGTAGTGGCCTGCACTGAGCCCTGACTTCAACCCCAGTGAACATCTTTGGGATGAATTGAAACAACTGTACACCAGGCTTTCTTTATAAACATCAATGTCAAACCTCACTAATGGGCAGATCCCCACAGCCGCAAGCCAAAATCTAGTTGAAAGCTTTCAAAGAAGAGTGGAAGCTGTTATAGCAACAAAGGAAGACCATCTCCATGCTAATGCCTATGGTTTTAGGAAGGCATCTTCAGAAAGCACATCTGGTTGTGATGGTCAATTATCCTCATACTTTTGGCCATATACTGTACTGTACTGTTATGTATATCATAATGTTTTTTTAGCAAATTTGCACTATCCAAAGGAAATGAGACAGCTGTATTTGGCCTGCAGGCATAGATTTTGACATCTGTGATCTATATAATAGTATATGGCCAAATGTACATTACTAAATGACCAACAATTGTAGATATGATGTAGATAATGTATTAAACTGGAAACTAATGTATTTTTATTTGTTGTGTCTGATATTCCTATTTGAACATCAATATTTGCATTTAAACTGTCATATTCTTGTCCTGGTTAGCCCTAATGTATGCCAGCATCTTTGGGAATGTATCTGCTATCATTCAGCGGCTCTACTCAGGAACAGCACGGTATCACACACAGATGCTGCGTGTGAAAGAGTTTATCCGCTTCCACCAGATCCCCAACCCACTCAGGCAGAGGCTGGAGGAGTATTTTCAGCATTCCTGGAACTACACCAATGGCATCGACATGAACATGGTGCGTTTGCATGTTGGATACAGCCATAGCCATCTAGGCTCAGCTCATGCATTACATATAATTGTGTAGCCAAATATATACAATTTTTGTCCATATTAAGACTTTTAATGAAAGGGACACATTTGCAATCCACAGTGCTCATTGTGGATGATGATTAATTTGTTAACTGGAATTGAGAGCTATTCTAAACTCATAAATAGTCTGTTTATTTCTAGTGATTTCAGCATTGTTGATGAGTTTCAAATCTACTGTAGGTTTTCATTTAGCTCCTCTAAGACATGTGAATAAATCAAATGAAATGTGTTGTAAGTATACATAATGAATGCAACACCTGTCTCTCTCCATTTTGCTCCATACGAAATGGAATGACCTCATCACGCTTGGATGCAGGAGGTACTTATTTTTAAAAAAATACAGGATTCTTCTTAGCCATTCTCATTTTCATCCCCTCCACTGGCTGTTATGTGCAGATGCTCACGACCTTTCCTTCATAGTGCACTTTTCATCTTACTTCATATGTTATTTTCAATAAGAATTCCATTTCAGCTTTGCATCTGCTTTGATATTTTATGTAAAGGTCTTTTAGCCTGAAGATCTTGCTGCTTACACATTAGGTGCTTGTGGAAAAAAAGGAACAAACATTCCTGTATTTGTAAGCTTTAGAGGCTGCTAACTAGTTCGGCAGGTTATCGCTGTAGTTACTGACTTATTATTATTATTATTATTATTATTATTATTATTATTATTATTATTATTTTAATGGTTTGCATGTTTATCCTTATCTTTTCCTTATTTCTTTTGGTGGAATGTCTATTACCACTATAGTAGTCTCAACACAGTGAGATACACACTACTCTATTACTTTGTATATGGATGTTATTTCAAGAACATTTTACCCTTTTTATACACTATGAAAAGGGTAAACCTGAACTTTTATATGTCTGGATATATTAATATGTAACTAAATATTGTAAGGTACTGTTCTACGCAATGTAATACGTTTGCTCTTAAGTAAGCTCAACATTTCCTCTTTATTGTTTGTCTATTTCTCTCATCTTTCCTATCTAGGTGTTGAAGGGCTTTCCAGAGTGCTTACAGGCAGATATTTGTCTCCATCTGAACCGGAGTCTGCTGCAAGACTGTAAGGCCTTCCGCGGGGCAACAAAAGGCTGCTTGCGTGCTCTGGCCATGCGCTTTAAGACAACCCATGCTCCACCAGGAGACACACTGGTTCACTGTGGAGATGTCCTTACAGCACTTTACTTCCTGTCTAGAGGTTCCATCGAGATCCTGAAAGATGACATTGTCGTGGCCATTCTAGGTAATTTTGCTTTTGAATGATTTTCTTTAATCATGATTTTAAAAATACATTATGTATGTTAACTTATCAGAATTAATTATTTACTCTGTCAGCTGAAGCTGTACAGTAAGTTGATAATGCAGCCCCATTGTTATATTGTGAATAGACCCTGTCTCGATATACTGCCATGTACTGCCAATTCATTTAGAAAACCATATTGTCTTTTTTTTGTTGCTGTGATGATAGCATATTCACATATTGCTCCGTCATAGCTGAGGTCAATGATGTTCTGAAAAAAGGCACTTTTGGATTGTTTTATTAGTCTGGGGTTAAAAGCAGGAATCTCATTATTTATAACCGTTGATGGTACTGTCAATATTGATTTGTCTGTCTCAGTTTTCTTATAATGCACAGGCTAAGAATGACTGCAGTACATTTAAAAGGTTTTGGTTGCTGTTAATGTTTGTTTTGTGTAGCCTGCATATTTGCTTTAACCAATAACAATTAAAACGGGCCTATTTGGCTTGGGCCTGGTATACAATAAAGCGCATAAGAGCACCTTATAGCAATGATGTTGACTAATCATTATATGTCTGATTATAAAAAGAATAGTTAAAAAGTGGTGTTGGAAGGGGCAAATAGAACTTTTCAATTAACCGAGAGAAAAAACATCATTACTGCTGTTCGAGTATTTGGAGACATAATAGTGATTATGTACACTTTTCTAGACTGTGGAAGTAATACTACTATTACTACTACTATTAATAATAATAATAATAATAATAATAATAATAACATAACATTATATGTAGTATTATAGCATTACAGTGGGTGTGTGTTATGTTTAACAGTTAGTTGCTGCACTAAATAAATATTAAATAAATCCATAAAGCACATGAATGAACATGAGCTGGAAATTGGCCTACCAGTATATTCACTACCAGTGAAATGTTTGGACAAACTATCTCATAGAAAAGTTTTCTTCATTTGTACTATTTTCGACTATTTTAGAATAAGACATGAAATAAAACATGGAATTATGCTATGATCAAAAAAATGCTAAATCAAAACTATGTTATATTTTAAATTCTTAACAGCATTCCTGATGAAGCTTCACACTCAACCAGCATTTTCTCAACCAGCTTCATAATGGAGCTTCATACATTTTAAAGTTCCTAAATAGGCCAAGCTCCTCATTGCAGTTATTCATTTCTAATTGAAATCATCACACTTGTTTGGTTAAACAATTTAATTTTAAGGAAAATCTACTTGCAAAAAGTAAAAAGTACATATTAAAGTTAAATTACATTTTGATTTAGAAATAAAATGTACATGGGCTTCACTATTTCCATCTATCTTAATACAATTTTCAACCATAAGCCTTTTTCAATGATAAACCTTTAACCATCTCTGAGGCGAATTCTCCAACCTTCTGCCCAGTGTTACCAAGATTGGCTGTGGATCCAAAACAACCCTGACCAGGATAAAGTGGTTAGTGAAGATGAATAAATGTGTATACACCTATCAACCATAACATTAAGACCATTGACAGGTGTAGTGAATAACATTGATTATCTCATTACAATTGCATCTGTCAAGGGCTGGGATATACAGTTGCAATCAAAATTATTCATTGCAAATCTGGTTTATTGTCAAAGATTAATGACTTTCAGCTGTTTTCAATGAACAAATCAAACAAAAGCAATTCAGAAGTTCAACACAACTAATGCTTCAAGTGGTTTCCCCAAATTCAACTGAAAATGCAACTTACAACGATTTCTCCAATTTCAAAATTACTCAACCCCCTGAATAGAATCCCTCACAACAACACAAATGTGCAAAACAGGTGTTGTTTCAATCAAGGGCTTCATTAGTTGCACCAAGTGTGCTTGAGTTGGAACACATGAAATACCTGAACTGACTAGGGGTAGAAAATGATTGAAATACTTGGACAGGTAGAAAAAATAAGCTATCAACGGCTGCAACCAGATTTCTGTGAAGGCAAGTTGTGAAAACCCTCGAGTGACTGCAAAAGATCTGCAGCAAGACTTGGTGGCAACAGGCATTGAGGTTTCAGTAAGCACAGTAAGGCGCATACTAAACACAGAAGACCTGCAGCAATACTTGGTGGCAGCAGGCACTGAGGTTACAGTGAGCACAGTAAGGCATGTACTAAACACCAGAACTCCAAGACGTACACCACTACTGACCCAAAAGCACAAAAGTCGGCTCAAAATCATAAATAAACAACAGAAGTTTTGGGATTCTGTTCTATGGAGAGATGAACCCAAACTTTTCGACATGAAGGATTAGTGGTATGTCTGGAGGAAGAAGAATGAAGAAAGAACACTTTCCACAGTCAAACATGGTGGTGGCTCAGTGATGCTCTGGGGCTGCTTTGCATCCTCTGGCACTGGAAACCTGCAGCATGTGGAAAGCAAGATGGTTTCATTGAAGTATCAGGAAATCCTAGGAGAAAACATCATGCTATCTGTGAGGAAGCTGAAGCTTTGGCATCATTGGACCTTCCAACAGGACATGTTTCCAACAGGACACAATGATCCTAAGCATACCTCAAATTCCACCAAGTCTTGATTGCAGCAGAAGTCCTGGAAAATTCTACAGGGCCATCACAGTCACCTGACTTGAACTCCATAGAAAATCTTTGGTGGGATTTGAAGAAGGTGATTGCAGCACACAAACCCAAGAATATTACTGAACTGAAGGCCATTGCTCATGGAATGGGCTAAGTTTTCAAATTGTGATGGCTTGACGACTGGGTCAGAGAAGATTTGGCACAAGGATGCACTGTGGGAAGAAGGCAAGCCGGTAGAGGCAGGGTGATGTTTTGGGCAGTGTTCTGCTAGGAAACCTTGGGTCCTGGAATTCAGTTGGATGTTACTTTGATACGTTGGTCTGCATTGTTGAAGACCAAGTACATTCCTTCATGGCAACAGTATTCCCTAATGTCAGTGGCCTCTTTCAGCAGGATAATGCGCCCAGCCACACACACAAAAATTGTTCAGGAATGCTTTGAGGAACATGACAAAGAGTTCAAGGTGTTGACTTCCCGAATTCCCCAGATCTCAATCCAATCAAGCATCTGTGGGATGTGCTGGACAAACAAGTCAGATCCAAGGAGGCCCCACCTAGCAACTTACAACACTTAAAGGATCTGCTGCTAATGTCTAGGTGCCAGATACCACAGCACATTCAGAGGTCTTGTGGAGTCCAGGCCTCAATGGGTCAGAGCTGTTTTGGCGGCACCAGCAGGACCTACACAATATTAGGTAGGTGGTTTTAAGGTTATGGCTGATCAGTATACAGTGTGTCCAAACGTGATTGAACTGTATGCAAAGTGGCCAAAAACTGAGGGGGGGTCTGGTAAGAAGTGACTTCTTTCTCAGCCATTGAACACTGCTGGATCATCTGACATAGTTGTGTGTATTCGTGTGCAGAAAACTCAGCATGGTATGGAAACAAAGGCTGCAACAAACAGATCCTAAATTGTGATAGTAGCCTTAATTTAGTCAATAATTATATAAAAAAGAAGCTCCAGACAAAGGAACCTTAGCAGCACCCAAAATATCACTTAAAGTTGAGTCTCTCTGTGATGACGTTGATGTCATCATAAGCTGATCTTTTGAATTAGTTCTACTCTAAGTACTTTAAGCTGGCTGTGGCCTGACACCTGAAATATGACCTTCTTTTGCACTAATTTCTGCCAGAAGTAAAGATCTAACATTTTAAAACCTGGTTACCTGCAAAAGTGAAAAATTTTATTTAATAATTTAATAATTACATTTAAAGATTTCATTCCAGCTGCAGAAGCACCATAGACATTTGAACAGCCAGTATATGATTACAAACTAAATTGATATAGCGAAATGGACATAAGCCTGGTTTATAGCTCTCCAAAAACTTGCTCAAAGCCTGACATCTGCTGTGTGAGAAAATCAAACTTAGCAAGCAAGGATTTCGTCATCTTTTGGCAGACTGAATATTTTTACAGCTGCATTTCTTAAACTGCCCCCAAACCTATCATGATCTGAGGAAAGATTAAAAAGTCTTTCTCTTTTTCTTTTTTGACTGTTTGCCACAATTCAGACACAGCAACATCCAACAGGTTTTCCCAGACTGCCACATATTTACAGTGAGTTTGAATTTAGCGTGATTATCAAAAGTGTTACTATTCCTTTTGAAGAAGGACAGCAAAGCCTGTCAGCCACATATGATGGAGAGTCTGTAGACATCAAAGTGTAAACCAGCATCAGGCCAATCTGTGCTTAAATAATGAATGACACAGATGAGTACAGGGCGATCCTTTTTCCACCTTGTTTTGCAAAAAGTCTTGATTTATGCTAAGATTTACAATTCTCAGGTTTAATTCTCTCTCAACCATTTTATAATGATTGTCATGATGCAGTGCAGCTGGGAAAGAGTACCCAGGATCTGTCAATGCTGACATTTTGTTCTCTTTTCAACTGCTCCTTTTGAAGACAACCACTAAATGTTTTGCAGAGACAAAACCAAACCGTTCCCAGAGATCCAATATTTTAATCACCCCATTGTACATACCCTAAAAAAGCTTCAGGGAATAATCTCACATAGATTAGATAATATTTGTACCTAAGAACTGCTACTGTAATCGTAATGACTTTTCTGTGCTTATCCCAGGACTCCTATTCACAATATTCTCATACTCAACACCTACTACTGTTTGACTTTACAGCTGTAGAAGAGTAATGATTTATAATCCCACTAATGGGTGTCACCCAGAAGAGGGTGAGTTCCATTTTAAGCCTGCTTCCTCTCCAGGACTCTTCCTTATGTTCTCTCAGCATTTATTTATTTATTTATTTATTTTTGCCACTGGACTGCTCATTAAGGCTTTAAATCTACATCAGAACTTCTATAAAGCTGCGTTGTGATGATGTGTATTATTAACAGAGCTATACAAATAAAATTGATCAGAATTTAATTGAATTAAGCACTGTCCAGTTTCATGCATGCATCACAAAAAAATATGTAACTACATTATTCTTTTTCCAGGCAAGAATGACATCTTTGGAGAGATGATCCACTCATATGCAAAACCAGGAAAGTCAACAGCAGATGTGCGAGCTCTGAGCTACTGTGATCTGCACACCATCAACCGGGAAGAACTGCTTGAGGTGCTGGATATGTACCCTGAGTTCTCCGACCACTTTCTTACCAACCTGGAGCTCACCTTTAACCTGAGAGATGAGAACCAAGTAAGAATTTATTGGCACTGTAAAAGAGTGTCCATTTATAATGATATTCACCCCTAGTATACTTCTAACTCTCTGTCCTGCTATAATAGGTGAATTTCCCTCTGGGATGAATAAAGTTATCTATCTATCTGTCTGGCTGGCTGTCTATCCATCCTTCAATCTATTTTTCTTTCTTTCTTTTTTTCTTTCTTTCTTTCTTTCTTTACTGAGATTACAACAAGACACCACCTTGCCATAGTTGTAGCAGTAATCAGAGAAGTAATAAATATTTTGCAGAATTTCTGTATGCATATTTTCAGTACGGAAGTACGGAGGCCCTAAGCGGCCATACATCATTCATTTTTTTCTTTGTTGTTTTCTCATGATCTCGACATAATCTCATCATAATCTCACAACATGTTCACGTTTTATACTACAACATAAAATACATCAGTAATACCCCACTCATGATTTTTTTTAAAGCTTTTACATGTCTTGAAAAAGATGGTTACTATCAAGTAGCTAAATGGTACTACAGAGGCTGTCGGGGACTTTAAACATCATCATGCCGAACAGGAAAACTCATCTACTACATCCTCGTTGTGTTTGTACTCCCACTCTTGCAAACTATTCAAACTCAAACTTTCTAACTTGTAGATTTACCAGTTTATAATATTTTCCAATTGTAGTGTTTTTTTAAAATAAAGATTGAAAGAGTTGTCGTAAGCTTAGTGGTGGTGACATTGAAGTCATGCAACAATGGTGTAGTTCGTTCATAGCTTAACATTAGCTTTTTACTTCTGGCGATTGTATTTAGGCTTCAAAATTCATAAAAGTTGTGTTCATTTGTGAAGATTATCTTGATGAACAAAATATGTAAGAATCAAAAACTTTTGTTGGTCTCAGAGCTTAGTTTCCGCAATAATCCAAAAGCCAATGGAAAAATCATATTTGCTTTTTGTCGAGGGAACCAGTGTGATGCTAACTTCCAGATTGGCCTACAAAAATACGTCATCCCTGCAGGATTGATGATTTCCACATTAGTATCTGACACTTGACACCCCTCTCTCTTAATGTGGAGATAAAGTCTCTACAGCAGGCAATTATTACATTTATGATGGCGAAGATGCCAACGTGCATGCAACACCAGTCCCATTCACAAGGTGCAAGATTTTTTTTCGGGATAAAAAGTCAAGATCATGAGAAAACAACTTGTTTGTTATGTTGAGATCACGAGAAAACCTTTTATTATGTCGAGATCACGAGAAAACAACTTGTTATTTCGAGATCACAAGAAAATTATGTCGTGATCATGAGAAAACAACAAAGAAAAAAATTTTATAATGTATGGCTGCTAAGGGCTTCCTTATTTCAGAGTGACTCTTAAACACTAATTCTTGTCTCAACACAGACCAGTTATTCACAAGATAGTGACTCAGAAGGAGAAGACAATAAGGACAAGAGAAAGATTTCCTTCAGTTGTAAGCAAACCAAAGGTAATATAATAATAATAATAATAATAATAATAATAATAATAATAATAATAATAATAATAATAGTTTATACAGCTTCCATTTTATGCATGTTATCAAGGTTTTATTGTGCATTAAAATTGTCTCATATTTGCAATGTTGCATTTTTGCGTGCTTGTCTGCTTCTTTTTGTCCTTTATATATATGGATATAGTACTATAATCCAGCTATTTTAAGCAATGTATAGAGTTTAAATTGTCTCAGTACATTATGATCATTATACAGATAACTTAAAATGCCTTTCTCACACCAGTTATTTCGCTGTGATAGGATGAATATGGGCTCCTAATGCTGTCAAACAGTTTACATACATTTTCTCTCCAGTAAAAGGATTTTCTGAAAATAATAAGAATTACATTTAGGGATGCACCGATACCAGTACTCGGGTATCGGCCCGATACTGTGCTCATGTACTCGTACTCGTAAAACTACCCCGATACAACCGCACCGATACCACTTTATGACAACGTGACATAGCCTAACCTCTCGTCAGTTGAACAGGTAGTCGGAAGAGGAGCAATGGCAGCAATTTGGAGATATTTTAAGATAAGTGATGATGACTGCAAACTATGCTCTGCTAAACTGTCAAGAGGAGGGTTAACACAAGCAATTTCTTTAAACATCTAAAGAACAAACATAATGCCGAGTGCAAAGAGTTTGCTAATGCTAGAAACGGGAAACAGCAACAACCAACTTTGCAGCAAACGCTGGAGAAGCGAGAGAAAATGTCTAGAGACAACCCACGGGCAGTAAAAATAGCAGAAGCTCTTACCCAGTTCATTGCTCTTGATGACCAACCGTTGTCAGTTGTAGATAATACAGGATTTCGTCGTATTCTTGGTGTACTTGAGCCGAAGTATGAGATTCCCAGCCATCACCACATTACAGATACCGCGTTACCAAAGCTGCATGACTTGGTGAAAAAGCACATCAGGAACCTCTTGCAGGACATTTCGGACTTCAGCTTCACCACTGATATTTAGACTAGCAGTGTCAGCCCAATGTCTCTATAAGTTAACAGCACAGTGGATTGATGAGGATTTTACTCCCCAGAGAGTCGTTTTACAAGCAACACAGTTTAGGGGTTTGCACACTGGCCAAGCCATAGCAGGTGTGTTTGATGACGTGCTTCAGACTTGGGGCATTCCGAAAAGCGTGAAGTACTCATATCGGTACTTGGTATCAGCAAGTACCCAAATGTAATTATTTGTACTTGGTCTGGAAAAAAAAGTGGTATCGGTGCATCCCTAATTACATTGGTGCTGATCCTTAGAGTTACAGTATTGATTGCTAAATGCATGCACATTTATTTTTCACAAAAAAATTTACAAATCAAGCATGCCCAAATATTGGCCAATATCCAAGGTTACTCAGGAAATTATTCCTTATGGATTTCAGGAGATGTTCAGTGTACCAGTGGAGAAAGTTTCTACATGATTAACTTTGGCCATATTGCTTTTTACCTTGGAATGAGAGTTTTCTCAGCAGGAGTTCCAAGAAGGAGACCACATTGCCTCACTTTCCCAGGGCACATTGGTTGGAATAGCCTATAATTTGTTTAGAAGAGTTTCTTCTGCCATAAAATGTCATTCAGTGTTTCTGGTACAGACTGTATATTTTATTATTGACTAAATTGCAGTCATGTCAACTGTAGTCTTTCTCACTGACTCAAGTTAAGAGAAAGTGTTTTGGTCATCTTAGAAACAGATTCCTAAGAGTTTTTTAGGGATTCTTAAGAATTTTGGGGCTTTAGCTTCCTAAAGGGATTTTATTTCACATGCTTTCTAAAAAGAAAACCTTCTGTCATACGGTTCTACACAGAACCTTTAAGGTTTCCCCAGGGGTATAAACGAAAAGGTACTAGATGGATTTTAAAGTATAGTTTTCTAGTTTTAAGTCACTTTCAAGTCATTCATGTGTACCTACTGCACAAATACAATCTTCAAAACCTCCTCTTTATAGATAACACTGTGTGTGTGTGTGTCTGTGTGTGTGTTTGTGTGTGTGTATGTGTGTGTGTGTGTGTGTGTGTGTGTGTGTTAAGTGGTATTATTGTTTTCTCTGGAGGCTCCCAGTGGAGGTACAGGGTGTTCCTTTAACTGATGTTGACATCCCACAGGGGGTAGCATCAAGGACATGGAAAATGAGAACAAGAATGAGCGGCGCGAGTCACGACTCAGCTCAAAAAGAGGCTCTGATGACTGCAGGGCTTCCAGGGAGGAGCAGCAAAGAAATCAGGCTGCTGGAATAATGGAATATCCTTGTGTAGAGAGTTACACCCCAACTTCTGATTGCAGCCCGTTTAGTGGCAAGCTGGAGAGAGAGGCATATTACTATGGTAAGACATCATCACTGTCCTTAAGCCCAGTGGACCAACTCAAATCCATCTGGGGAATGTAGCTTATCTCATTTCTAATGGGAATGAAGGTAACACTCTGTGGTAGATTTGACATTAGAATTCATGTTAAGTAGTAGTAATTTGCTCTTTACTGTGTTTGTGGGACTGGACAGTTTGTGCATTTATTACTCTCATCTGCACAGTGCCCTGTTCCCTAAAAAAAAAAAGTGCCATCATCAGGCTATTCACCTGTTTTAGGTAACTTAGTACTTTAGTCTATTTTGGCCCTTTAGTCAACCCCATAGCAACACCAACACCTTGCCCTGGTGTCATCTCATGTGTAAGGAACAACATTTAATGGACCATGTTCTCACACAAAAATAATCCATGCCAGCCCAAAGTGTGTTGTTCCATTTTAACTGTTTTTGGGGACATTTAATATTGTGGAACGTCCATGAGACAAGTTCCTGTTATCACATTATAACAGCTATAAACAGTAATTTCCTCACCAGCCCTTCTCTTTACTGTCTTGCTAAAAAGAAACACAAACTCCATGCCTGGAACTGTTACAAAGCACAGACACCTGACACTCCTTCCATAAATATTACATATACATCTAACAGAAAGCTTCACCTTATTAACAATTATTTTATATTATGTTCATTAAACAACAATTTTTTAAATCAGTTTAATTATTAGCCTTTTTTTGTATGGGGTATGCTCCATTTTGTGGAGCATACCCCATACAAGTCACCGTGAATGAGCTGTTACTAGAGGAACGATAATGTATTAGAACTAGTGCAATAATATAAACCTATCATTTATGTTACAGCTGGAACTACTGTCAAAGTTGCTGTTATAGAAAATTAATCAAAAACCTTCTGATTTGTGAATTCAGTCGTGCTGTGGTATAAACTGCAATTAATGTCATTAATCAGCAATGTTCTAGTTAGACTGATCGATTCTAATACAGAAACATGAGCTTAAAATATATAGACGATTTTCAAAATGACTTTCTTTACTCTTTTAGTTTGATTGATGATTAAATATTAAAATATTCTACACTTCTAAAACAACGACTGAAGGGTTTTTCAAGGAAAACAGGGCACTGATAATTAAACAATTAAACAGTAATCAGAACCGATACTTAATCATGCTAAAGATACACACTGAGGAGAAGGAAGAAAATGAGGGAGCAGTTCAGGCCTCACTGGAGAAGCTCTCTCAGAAGCTTAAGTCCCAGCTCTTTTTACAGACTATAGGAAAATCCGTTGGCTTACCATTCCCATCAGGTTCTCCTCAGTGTGGATATAATGTCCCACGTCACTCTCCCAGAGCCAAGCAGAGTTAATTCCACATAGCCTTCGAGGAGGCACTTCCCTCCCGCATGACTAAAGGAGAGTGGATTGCTCTTTGCATGTTACCTACAGTATATTAGCTTTTTTTAATAGGTATGACCTATCATAACTGCAGAAATACACCGGACAAAGACAAAAGTACATATCATATTATGAACACACCTGTACACATCAGATAGACCAACAGATATTGAGTGATAACATGCTTAGGTTATGGTGAACTGTCAATAAAACATTAACTCACCCTTGAGTTTAGTAGTTTATTTAGTGTGCAGTCATTTCTCTTTAGATTTTGACAAGTAGCATGTCATTTAGACACTGTATGTAAGTATAATCCTGAGATCAGAGCACATTTCTTGTGTAGACCATTAAAGATTGTACAATATTTATAGTTATATACGGTATACTATGAGATTTATTCTCAAGTCTCAGACATGATGCATTTTGATTAGACTCATGCATTCCTGCTTAGAGAAACTTATCCCTCAGTTCAAGAGGCTTGAATTCCTCTAAAACTATAATACCGCTGCCTGCATTTTTTTATTTCTGCAGTTTTGCATGATTTCACAGTGGGCAGGAAAAGTTACTGATGTTTGAAATTGCAGAGTGTTTCTGGCTGTAGGCATAAGTGGCATTTTTAACTGGCGGAGACTGATTGAATGGCATCATTTGCCTCTTTTCTTACCCCGGAGTCTGATTTCAGATCAGCCCGAATCAGTGCTCAGTTTTTCTGCTGGCTTCTAAACACACAGGTGGAAGCAGAAGATAACCTTTTGTCTGTAGTCTCTCTGTTAGGCTGCTGCTCAGAGATAGGAGCATCTCTGCGGCACAAAAGCTGTAAATAATAATAGCATAATGGGACTCTGTTGGTCACCCTAGTGATTTTGATAACATCTGTAAATAAAGTACAGGATAAAAAGTCTTCTGAAAGCACAAGGAGAATAATTCTTTGTGTGCGTGTGTTTTTGTGTTTGCACATCCAGAAAGGCCAAATGCTGACTGGGAAAGCGTGAGGCCGCGGGAGGCTTTGGAAGACTCACTAGCTCAGACTCACAAGCTGAGAAGGAAGAAAGAGGAGGAGCTAGACTGCGATCTCACATATGGAGAAGTGCAACAGAGACTGGACCACCTGCAGGATCACCTGAACAGGTACCAGAGTTTCACCCATTCACACACAGACACAATACACAAATTGTATTTTTGCTCTTAATGTTGTTGCTGTTGTTGCTTTTGTTGGAAATATATATATTTATTTCTTATTCTAAATATTAGATATCAGATTTTTACTGTATATATTACATTTTAAAATCAGACATGCTAGAAGTTCAGAGACCCATCTGATGACCCACAGTGTTTCCATTACTGGTGCCCCTAATGGACAAAATTGTGTGTGCTAATTTAAAATCACACATTCATACCTTCCCTATTCGACAAATTTATCCATGTACCAAAGGGAACAGTGCTTAGTGTTATCACTCATGCACGTGGAAAACAGACATGGTGTGAAGAGCAAACGTAGCTCAGTGATCAGTACACACACACATACAGACACACACACGTATATACAAATATACACACTGGCAGACAGCAGACTAACAGCAGGTGGTATTTTTAGCTGAATTGTTGGCTGAGGGGGAAAGAGACATCACGGCGCAGAAATCCTTCACCAGCTGAGTCTCACATCTCTGATCTCCATTAGAGGCCCAAACAACCCTGATCTCTCTCTCTCTCTCTCTCTCTCTCTCTCTCTCTCTCTCTCTCTCTCTCATTTGCATTTATTTTGCTGCTGGGCAAATAACGCATTCTACACTACAGATACTGTCAAGAAATGTACACTTAAAAATGCCACATTTCATAAACAACATACACACTTGTGCATGTAAACATTTTTATTATTATTATTATTATTATTATTATTGTTGTTGTTGTGTAAGAAGTTAATTCAGTCCCAAACAAGGAAGGGTAAAGTGTCGGTCTGTCATTATCCAAATACTTTCATAAGGCTTCCTTTCTGAGCTCCAGAGCTAATGGGTTTAATTTTATTTTACTAACTGGCAAATAGCCTATCAACTCTAAAGAAAAGAAATACATTGTAGATATAGCAATTTATATGTCTCCTGGAGAGAAAAAAAAACAAATTTGTTTTCTGTTATTTTACCAGATTATATTTCAGACCAATGTCAATATCAGAGTGATCAAAGAACAGGCTCCCACTAGAGTTCTGTTTCAGTTTCTACAGCACAAATACACAGCTTTACTAACAATGCCTTGCATTCGTTTATGCATTTTCAACATTATAAATTTAAACAGGTTGTGATCACTGGTTTATTCATTTGATTTATTTTTAATCCTTTCAGTCTATATGCATATGGGTAAACTGTAATAAGAAGGCGCATGTTAGCTAGGTATATTTAGTTCAGAGCCACAGTTTATAGTCCTGTGTGTTTTTCCAGGCTGGAGTCTCAGATGACTTCAGACATCAAGGCTATCCTGTGTTTACTGCAAAGAAGCTTATCTACAGGCCCTCCTGCATACAGCGCAGTCACTGCCGGTCTGGAGAAACAGGCCATCGGAGCACAGTCTGCAGTCAACACCAGCCTAACCTTCACACCTGCCCCACAGGTAACACTCAACTTACCACAGGTAACATGCATGTTTTTGGTTTCTGACCAAACATTCATTAAAACTCAATAATAATCATACAAAATGTATATAATTGGCTGTTTTGGTATACAAGACATGTTATAAAGTAGAAAAGAGTGAGGTGCGCTGAATTTTTGAACAGCAAGGAGCCTGTTTTATAGTAATCTCATCTTCTTGCATGTTGGGAAGCCTATAGTGCACTGGATCTCATTTTTACCATTGGAAGGGCACACATTAGGGCATTTCATCATGCGTGTTTCCTCACACATAGGAGAACCCTATATGGCACTGCATCATGTATTCTCCACTGGAAGGGCACCCTAGAGGACATTTTGTGTTTTCTTGAATGTAGGGGGACTCTACGGGGCATTTCATCAGCCTGTGGGCCCTTTCCCCTGCCCTTCCCTGAGTCCGCCATTCTTTTAAATATTTATAGTTATGTTTAATGGTGTCAAGCATCCACAAATCACATTATTTCTTGTGATCACTTTGTTATGAACAGCTATAAACAGTCTTTTTTTCTCTTGACATTAATAAGGCAAAAAATTCACAAATGTTACCAAGGAAGTGCAAAGACCGGACTGTTGCTCTGACACTGGAGACTCCTTCCAAAAAGATACAAAAACATGACTATATTAATGATTACAGACTTTTTAACAACATTTTATGTGGAGTATTCACCAAACAAGTCCCTGTCCAAGTTGTTACTCTATAAACAATTAGAACAAGTGCATTGATATAAATCTTGCAGACAGAACTTACAGTCAGAGTTACTGTTATAGAAAATTAATAGAAACCTTGTGAGCAAGCAGAACTGAGAAGTCAACAGCACTGCTGTATAATTTTTTTTTTTTTTTTGGTGTTTCATACAGCATATAATTATTTACTATTGTAGCTTATTACTGGTAAGTACTATATTGCTACTGTAAGAAATCTATATTAAGTGTACAGAGGAAATTAATCTCTTTCAGACATTGTTGAGTTCTTTGACGTAAAGTCTTACGAATTACATATTAAGCCTGGCTCATACAGTATAGCTAATTGCATAATGAAAGACTATATATCAGACAAGGCTCATACAGACACCCTTTCTCTTTCTGTCCAGGACCAGGAGACAATTCAGCCCCACAGCCCTACATCAAACGAGAATGTCCTCTCCAAGCATCAACATTCCAAATCATTTCTTTCAATCCACCTCTCCTCACCGTCTCAGACACCCATCAGCAGTACAGCAGCCCTGGGACTCCACAGGCCTCTGTCTGACCCTGGACTGCCAAGATGTAGCACAGAGTCCCTTCCATGACTATAAGACTTCACTTCCATATACCGTAGGGGGATGCATTGCCACCTTTAAGAACATTAGGTTTGTATGTGCAAGGACAATAATAATCCTGAAAGTTATATCCATGGAGCTGAAACTTTAATTCATTTTGTTGAAGTTGAACATTCTGTTTGGTTTGAGTGAGAATCCCTCTAACCTCTTTTGTAGGTTTTGCTCCATGCTAGCCTGCTGGATGTGAATACATAACCTCACTCAAGGACTCAGGGTCTGGTTCATGACTACATTACACAATGAATAGTGATGGTGGACTCTCATCTTTATGATGGTTCATTCCCCCCGTTATAAAGTCTTTTGCTGTATTTTATCATGATTGCAGAACACTACAAATTCATTAAACACTGGGATAGTTTGCAAATCTGGGACTGTCAGTAGTACTATGGTATAAGTACTATATGATTTTTTTTTTTTTTGGTTGACGAACAGCACTTCTGCAGGTGTCACAGCCATGTAGCCATTTTCTGCCTCGGTTTACAGTTACACAACTTTGTTATTATCAAAGTCTAAAAAATCAGGAGATAATAAGAAACTGGTATTTGAGAATATCAATATTTTCTCACACATGTAATTACCACTTTCATGTACTTACAGCACATTCCTGTTTTAAAGGTTAAGCAGCATGTGGCAAGTCTGAAAAAAAAATAGAAAATAGAAAAATAGAAGAATAGAAAAGTGCATGTCTGAAAGCATTACCTGTTGCATGCTTGCAACATACTGGAAAGCAAGTGTAGTGTGATTCTGGCATGAATCTAAAATGTTTTTATTCTTTATTTTAATGAGTCACATTTTTTTGCACATGAAACCGAATACTGGAGGCCTAGAACTATTTTGATGACCAAAGCTCTGGTACCACACATGTAGCTCTGATTTTATATATATATATATATATATATATATATATATATATATATATATATATATATATATATATATATATATATATGTATTTATGTATTTGTTTATTTATTTATTTATTATAAATATTTATATATATATATGCATATTATTGTATAATTTTAGCAATTACTGTAAAACAATTATGGTTGAGACTGGATATTAATAAGGCACACAGGAAACTTCTGTTTAGTTTCCAAACCATCAAAGAATTTCCAATCACATCCAAATTCTGCTCGCAATAGTAACGACTGGAATATTGTACCATTTATATTATTTGCTTCCATTGCAAATTAATGCAGCAATAAGCATTTAAGTCTATGTATTTATGTATTTATTCCACTCCTTTGTAATGGATTGATATGCTTTAAAATGACTTTTGTTAAGTCTTAACAACAACTTGTTTAATGGCTGTAGAGCATGTTTCACAGTACATATTAATAATGTAGCCTAAATTAGAACTCAGCTTATGTACAAGCACTGAAAATAGATATAGAAAGTGAACACTTTCAGTTCTCAGAAAGGGTAAAAAAAAAAATAAAAAAAAAATAAAAAAAACTCTCCCAAGAAAATTCCAATCAAGTGATTTAGCAACCTCAGGCAGGTGAAAAAGCAACAGTGAAAAGTTTTTATATTCATATCTTGGGTGTAGAAAGAAACCAGCTATTATACCTATTTCATAAAGTACCACACATCCAACACAGGCATTAAAATAATGTATGCTGTTACTTGCTGGATCAAGTGCTGTCTGAAAACATGTCTTTACTAAATACCCACAGAACAAGAGTGTACATCTTTAAGACTTCTGTCACACCCACTCCTTTCATGTAAAAACACACCATTAAACCTAAAATGTAGCCTACTGATAAGAGAGTGGACAAGTTGACAGAAAATTCTTGTGAACTTGCATATTTAAAAAAAAATATTGCAAACTTTTGCACATATTCTCCAAACTTGTATAAGACAAGTCACTTTTTACCTGAGTGTGTTTGACATGTTATTTTATTTTATTATTTTTTATGCATTTTTAAAGTTTGCCACCATATATTTTATACACTGCAACACTATACAGATTATTTGAATGTGTCAGTTATTTGATGAGTTAATATAAAGAAAAATATATAGTGCATATAGCATACTTGCTTTAGGAGATTACTTTTAAAGAACTGTATAAATTAAAACACAAATAAAAGAGAATGCTAAATATCAGTTTTGAGTTTCCTGTTTATCAGAAAATCAAGTTGGCTGGATATTTTAGGTTTCCCAAACCACCAGTGGTACTGAGGTGCCACCCCACACACTAACATGTCTGTGTCATGCCTGTATGAAGAATGAACTATTAAGTGATATGATTGATATCCAAAAACCACATGGTAAATTGAGATCCTGTGGTGGTCTCTAGAGAGTGGCTTATAAATTATGAATAGCAACAAATTGGCTAAAGTAATTAACTGTAGACTGACAAAGTGATCGGTGAGTGCAACTAATATACTGGCAGCTGATGGTATACCTGTTAGGTATGTTGAGAAATGATCTGTAATGAAATATAGCGAGATCTTCTCAGTAATACGTAAAATAAGGTTTCCTGTATTGTTTCGCTTAAATAGGATTACACAATACCGTAGGTTACAGTTAATAGATCAAGTTGTGTCCTATGCATTGTATAAAGAACAGAAATCTATAACAGAATAAGAAATGTAACTGGCTCCATTTATGATTGCAGAAAAAGTAGTTTATCAAAACAATATGTGGGAAGGTCTTAATTAATATTAATATAATATTAATATGCGTTTATGAACCTCCTTACAATTTTTTCTTGTTTCATTGTTGAATCTTTCCTAAACACAGGTTTCATGGGTAATCATGGGTTCAGCCACCCATCCACCCACCCATCCATATAAATCAATCAAATCAGTCATTATTTATCAATCAATCTATCTGTCTGTCTGAATATCTATCCATCTATCTATCTATCTGCCTGCCTGTCTGTCTGTCTGAAGATCTATCTATTGGTCTGTCTTTCTGTCTCAATCATTTCTATCCATCAGTCTGTATGTCTGTCTATCTGAATATCTATCTATTGGTCTGCCTGTTTGTCTCAGTCATTTCTGTCTATCTGTCTGTCGGTCTGTCTGTTGGTCTGTCTGTCTATTAATAGTTTAGAGAGCTAATTCCAGAAAGATTTTGTGCATGACAGAGAAGTCAATGACTTTGTTTACATGCACATCAAATTCCGTTTAAGGTCTCTATTCAGGTTGCAGCCATATTCTGATTACAATGTTTATTTGCATACAAGGATTGGAATATTTCTGTATACATGGTTGCTGTAAGTATGTCCAAGTTCCTCAATACCTAGCCTACAGCTAAGCATCTGTTAGCACCCACAATTCCTTGTAGACAGAGCATGTGCATATATCTCCTTTCAGTGGATTTTCTGAATAAGGTGTTTACATGCAACAAATTTCTGAATAAAACAGGCATATTCCAGGGGTGGGAATCAGAATATTGTCTTAATCTGAATTGGGCAATCAGACAGCAGCATTTGCGTGACTCAATACCCAGCATACACAGTATGTTCTGATGATGTCACCAGTTAGTCATCTTTTCATCAGCATGACTTGACAATGTTGTGACCACGTCTTGGTAAAGTTCTGTTTTTTATAATCTTGGCTAATGGTCCAGAAACATTGTAGACACTTACTCAAAAAACATCATCAACTACTCGATTTGAGAACATTGTGGAGACGTGGTACCCTGGTATCCAGATAACTTTGTCATTCAGCAAACACAGTACATTCTGATGTAGTTGCCAGTTAGTCTCTTTTCATCAGCATGATAGGCCTATTACTTTATGACAACATTGTTACCATGTCTTGGTAAAGTTTCTTTTTTATATATATATAATCTTGGCTAATGGTCCAGAAGCATCGTGGCCACATCCTCAAAAAACGTCACTAACTAGTCCCATTGAGAATGTTGTGAAGACATGGTACCCTGGTATCCAGATAACTTTGTCATTTTATGTTTGTTGAGTTATATGCCATTTGGATATAATATGGGAAATTTACTAAATGTATCAAACATTTTACTTAGGGAAATGAATCGACATCTGAATTTTATTATCTTTTGATATTATTTGTCATACATCAGTGGCAAATATCTGCCAGCAAAAGGGCAATTTTCAACTACCAAACATTTTGCATAATAAATGGTGATTATTCATAATATTATATCTTTGTGAATGAAAGAGATTATTTAATGAAGGCACGAGACTTCTCTTTGAATTGTAAACTGTTAGCAGCTCATAGAATCGGATTTTTAGAGTACTGCGCATGCGCCTAATTTTGCCAGTGACCGCCGATTTCCAACGGACAGACGGATGTTGAGGAAAAGGTAAGCGTTATAAATCTTTATTCTTTATTCTTAAATTTTGCCCATGTAACATTAACTGTCACTCTAGGTGTGGAATGTGTTGTATTTTTATGTCTTTCAAACTTAATTTCATAATTAAATACCTGTTTTGTTCATTTGCGCACAAATGATAGAATTGTGAGGTGGCCTGAGGCAAAATCTTAGATAGATTTTTACTTCCCTTTTAGTTTTAAACTGGTCACTTAATGCAATAAACTAAACTATTATCACATTTTCTAAACTTGAACACTAGTCGAGTGTTAATTTTACATTATGACTGCCACTTGCGCTTGATCCATGATGCTCACGTGAGCTTGTGCATATGTGTCGGATGTTGAAGATGTATATACGGTGTAATTTGCCCATTTTTAAGAGAGCGACGCAATTGCAATCACCAAAATCAACAAGCCTTATTTCTTTTTGGAATGCTCAGTGTTTATTATAAATGATTTATCCATGCACATAATTTTTTTTTTTTTTTTAAAGGTATATCCTCATAATCTTTAAATAAAAACATTAATGTGCCCACCCCCTCATAATGACTCTTCTCCGATGACATGTACGCTGGTTCAAGGACTGGTTCAATCCTCCTCCAGCACTCTGTCATAAAATGTGTGTTTGTAAGTATAGACATAGATAGAAGCCGTATTGGCCACTGGATCGTACATCAATGTCGCTGCCATATTGGACCTGGCAACTTGCCACAATTCTCAGGCAGTTGTACTGCAAAAAAGATGCCTGACCCATGTGCAGCTTTGGACTGTACCAATCGTCACACAATCCAAACCAGATCTCTGGAAATTACCTTTCACAGGTAAGACCGAACAGCTGTTTCTGGTTGTATTTGGTCTTTATAACATTATTGACAGCTAACTAGTTGGCCACCAGAGTCAAAGTTTTAACTGTAAGTGATAACACTAGTTAGCTATAGAAGATTAGACTTTATGAGAAATCATGTAAAGTTTACATTTCTTATAGTCTCAGCTTATGTTATAGTATATAATATTAACAAAATTCTCTATAATCAATATTTATATTTCAGTTTGTTTTTTTTTTAAACTGACTTTTGTGACGAGCAACTCGTTTTGGCTGACATACATATTGTGAAGCTGATTGTAGTTAGCTGGCTAGCTAACTTTTCTCATACTTTGAAGGTTTCCCAAAGAGAAACATTTAAGGAGGTAGAGGGAAGTAGTTTTAAGAAGGGAAGGATTTCCACAATGAAAAAAAACTTTATTCACATTTCATGTACATTAAATTATATTACATTAGAATTATCTCCACAATCATTAACAATAAGACAATATGCTTATATGCTTGACAAGCGTGAGTTCTCATATTTCCTTATAACAATGAATAATTTTCCAAACCTTAACCATCGAGATTTTAAGTCACAGGAGACAGAACTTTGTCGTACTCCACGTAGATCATAAACCATTGAAATCGGTTGAGAAATGTAAATGTTATTGCACTTTTTATCCAGAAAAACTGCAGCTACCCAGTTTACTTTTGTTTATAGGGCAGTCTTGCCCGGATCAATATGGCTTATGCATTGAAGTATCGCAGCAACAGGCCAAAGCATTCAATGAGGTGTTTATTTAAATGTCTGTTTGTAAGCACAGACACTTTCTACGATCCAATCAACAACCGATGGATAAACGCCATTCCCACCCTGCAGTTTTTGTAAATACGTCGCAATATGGAAGTAAGAGCCTGTTGCAACTTCCGTTACATGCTGACTTTAAGCCTAAATGAATGGATTTCCAATATGATCAACAATTATATAACAAACATGATATATCTATAGAATTTTCACAGTTGTGTCAGGTGTAAGTTTTGTATTATAACAAATTAGTTAGAGAAAAACTTAAACAAAAAGTTCTAAATTGAGGCAAATGTGATATTTTATCTTTGCAATTTAATCTAATGTAAAATGTCAGACATATAGTAATATTTTAGTAATTCATATCAATTGTAAATACTTACGTAATTTTAGCAAGTCAGTCACGTGTTGATTTGTTGCTGTTTGTGTCCACTGCAGTTCTTTCACAACCACTCTACTCCACTCTAAAGATATTTATGAAGTTTACATTTATTATTAACTAATGAATGAATATATTTATTGAATAATATTATTGTAGTATATAAGTTATATTTTTGTAAGTATATGTTTCTTGTGGCAGGATTTTAGTCTACATAAAAAATACCCCTTTTTTTATTAACTATTACTGTTAATCAGATGTCCATAATTATTTTAGTAAATTAAGCTTCATTATTTTCTCCTACTTGCAAGGCCAGATTGGGTCTAAGAGTTCGTTTTATGTTAAAATGAAAGGATGCATGCTGTCCTTATCAATTAAATATTTTAATAATTGTAATCAAGCTTAGCGTACTACTTTATCTCTGTGTCTGATTTATAACGTTATAAATATATATAACATGTTATATAACATATAACATAATTCCAGATCTAATGACCTAACTAACAGAAATTAACGGTTATTTTAATCCTACTAATCAAAATTTGCGCTTTCTAAAGTCAGTGACAGATTTAACTTTATTAATTGTGGCAAGACCATGGTATAAGCAGGATAATCCACGGCTAGGTGTGCATTAAACTCCGCTTCGCGTTGGGTGGTTCTTCGCCTCAATGTTGTGCATTAAAATCGTTTAATGCACTCCTAGCCGTGGATTACCCCTTATTTAATTCTGCACGTGCAGCAGAGCAAAAATAGACTCTGTGTGGAAACAATTGCTGCATAGCTACTGTATTAGTATATTTTGCATCGCTCCTGTAACGGTTTGCCGTGCTGTTTCTGTGTGCAGTGTGAATGCTCTAAATGGCTAACATGGCACTTTTTTTCTCATAAATGTGAACATTTATAATGTTTGTTACAGAATTCTTGATCAGATTGGAAATCCATTGCTTTAGGATTTATTTGTCGTGTTTCAGCGTGTTGGTAGGGAAAGGCCATTTTCGAAACCTGAGCTACACAATCTTAATAGCATATAACTTGTTGCAAGTTCACTTCTGGATTCATTTCATTTTGTGCAGATGTGAGTTGTAATATTACATTTAGGTTGTGTATATATCTGTATATATCTGTGTATATATGTTGTGTATACATTAATCTCATATAGGAGGTGTTTGGGTGAGTTAATATACCCGCAGCCTGTAATAAATTAACTAAAAATATTAAATTTGGTTTATCAGAAGGTAAACTTCTTTGTCATGACACATCTTCATTAATTCTATCATAACTGACTAGATCAGTTTTTCTCTTGCCTAATTGTGTGTTTATATTGTGGCACATTAAGTTACCATCTTTAAAATAAAGAAATAAGCCCCAAGAAGCCATGGTTTACAGTGAATTTAGAACAGCTAAGGGGTGCTGTTAAACCCCCTTAGTTGTTCTAAATTCACTGTAAACCACAGTTTAATGGGGTTTATTGCTTTTATAAAATGTTTAGTCCATAAAAATATTCATTTTAATATTTATTTTATTCATAAAATAAACACACAGCAACAAAAAATATAATTACATTGATAAATGTATTCTTCCACCAAGCAATGTAGTTCTTCAGAAACAATTCAACAAAGAGGTTGCCAAGCAACACAGACACAGTGGAAAGCATGCTTAGAGATTGTGTGATTATTAACATTTATCTGGATATTGCCACTGATTTACCAACAGACGCAGTGGCGCAATAATACTGATGTAATGAGGTCATACGTGTATGTTTGTAGAGTAATTTACAACGGCTTCAAATGCGGCTCAACCAATCAGAATCAAGGACCGGAACTATCGTTTTATATATTTTTTTAAACTAAACTTCAACTGTGCTCCTAAAATTTTGATTTTGCTCTTAGGTTTTTTCAATTAGGATCACAAGTGCTCCTTAAGAAATGATAAGCATAGTATCAACCCTAATGTGTAGTTAACTGCTGTAAAACTAAAATAGACTTTTTTTCAGCAGCAGGACTAGAGACAGGCTCCACAGCAACAACAACATGACCAAGATGATGATGATGGGACACTTGTACTTTTTGAAGAATAAGGCTTTTTATTCCTTTGGTTATATTAATTTACATGGTTCATTAACAATTTATTAATTGATATTTATGCAGTTTATTTTTTTTGGTCTGTGTATGAATTTGTTGGTAAGAATACAAAATAATTATTTAGCTTAATGGTTATGTATTAGCTTAGTATGTTTGGGGAGGGAAATTACAAAATGTTGATGAATAAATGCTATAAATGTGTTGCTGATTGTTTCTTGATGTTACTTGAGGCACAGGTGTGTCTTATGAGTACATTTTGAGATTATGGGTCGAATAGAAATTCCACAACAAATACCATTATAATTGCATTGTTTTAACTGCTTCCATCTAAACCAATATAATTTCCATTAAAAACATTAGAAGGCAGGGAATGAAAGTCAGTCCTATATGGGTTTCAAAATAAACATAAAGGAATGGTTCGAGAATCGGATATCCACCCCTGTCCAAAGGAGTGGAGGGCAGTGGTAGCTCAGCGTTTAAGATGTTGGACTACTGATCAGAAGGTCGAAAGTTCAAATCCCAGCACTGGCAAGCTTCCACTTAACCTTCAACTACTCAGCTGTATAAATGAGATAAAATGTAAGTTAAACCTTGGATAAGCGTGTCTGTGAAATGCCGTAAATGTAAATGAGTGAGATATGTTAGAAATAAAGTTGGAGTTGAGGCTGAAGAATTGTCATGGAAGATGCTCATATATTCTTGAGTTGTGATTGAAAGGATTGAATGATCAGACTCCCGACCATGGTCGTTGGGACGTCCTCGCTATATTCCAGCAATGTGCTATAATGTTGCCACAATGAATATGGAAATCACAATGTTACATGGCTGGAACATTATTTTGTACGTCGCTCACTAATATGTTTTGGTCCAGTTACTTCTTTACAACGTACCAGTTTGGTTGTTGGAACATACTTGCCACGTTCCAACAATGACTATAACGTCACCATGACAAATACGAGAATCAAAAAGATACATCACTGGAACGTTATTTGGTACGTCGTTGTGACGAATATGATCCGGTCCGGTTACGTCTTCACAATGTAACTGTGTTAGCTGGGATCATAGGTGAGTTTAATGCTACATGATGATGGTGTGCCATTCAGATGTGGATTCATGTTAAAAAATTAAGTTTCAGTCCTGATTCAGGAGTTGTACATCTGAGTGGTGCAGATCTCCTACAATGCACCCAGATGATGCTCCCTGACTAGCTACCATGCTGTCTTGATTGTTTTATATTCTTTGTCACACTGCTCTTCTGTTTCTGTTTGCCTGTTTTACAAATATCACTTGATATTTCTTCAGTGCTACTTCAAATAAATATGTTTAAATTGCATTTATGTTTCTGTATTGTTATATTTTTTATTCTTATAAGTGGTGTTAAAAATTGGTCTAACCATCAATGAACCGGTGTGTTATGATATGGTGTGGTGGTCTGCTCTGGGCCAGAAAGTCCAGGGCCACTTTTTCAATTCAATTCAATTTTATTTGTATAGCTCTTTTAAAAATGGGCATTGTCTCAGAGCAGTTTTACAGAAACATATAAACACAGGATACATATTTTAAGTGTGTGAATTTTCCCTGTTGTTCCAGCCAGTGGCAAGGAAAATCTCCCTAAGGTGATATAAGGAAGAAACCTTGAGAGGAACCAGCCTCAGAAGGGAACCCATTCTCATCTGGGTAACAACAGATAGTGTGAATGTAAAAGAAAGTTCATTATGGTTTTAACATGAAGTCTGTTTGTTGAACTAGTCCATTGTTCACTAAAGGAGTCTTGAGTGCAAAACTGCATGTGGTAATTGCAGTCGCAAGGCCATAGCAGCAACCTTAGTCCCAGCAACCACAGCGAGAATCTCCAATGTGGAATTGAGGTCCAAAACCATTTCCATGGTACTTCAAGCGGTGCCATCCTAATCAATCTCCAGGCTGTAGCCTCCAGTTGATAAGAGCTCCATCCATAAGTAGGGCATCAGGATGGATCAGGCAGGTCCGGAGAGACGAAAGGGTCAGGATCACTGGCATCTCCATAAAATCATTTGTGGCTCGACCACTTTTTGGTCCCAGTTCACCCCTGATCGGAATACTGATCTGCATGTAAGCGTTGTCAGTAATAAGACAAGGCCTTTGCTGGGCTATGTCTCCCTCTACTGGTCACTGCAAAAAATATATTATTTTAAACAAACATAATTAATTTAAACATACCGACTTAATACCGTAGTCATTTTCTTCTAAGTTCGTATGATAAGCATTGGTGAGGACAATTTAGTGTTGCACAAATGCCAACACTCCGTTTAAAAACGAAAGCTTTGACCGAGCTCTGTTCGGTAACGAAATCAGCAGAAGGAAGAAACGAAACGAAACCGAAAGCAGGCGACACGTTTCCCGAGAATCCGTGTTTTCTGTTCTCTGTCTGTTTGTTTCTCTGCATTTGATTCTGTCACTTTTTACACACACACACACACACACACACACACACACACACACACACACTCCAGACCTCGCAGCTTTATTCTGCACCATGGACCATGAGCAGGAGAAGAAAACCATCGACTGTTTCAGAAACCGACTGAAACAGCTGATTCGGGTCGCCCCTGTTCTGGATGTGCTACACTTCCTTAGCGATGAGCAAAAGGAGCTGATAAAAGTCAAATTACGGAATGAAGGTGAAATAAAGGCTGCCGACCTTCTCATCCAGGAAATTATAAGTAAAACGTATCCAGATGGCTGGTTCAGGGAACTCATAACTGCACTTGAACAGGCCGGATGTAAACAAGCAGCGAACTATATGGAAAACAGTCCTCCCAGTCCGTCCTTAGAGACTGAGAATGACACCTACACCAGGCTGATAGACCTGCTAAAACTCACTCTAATCAACATGAAGACCACTGATGTGTGTCACAGCTGTTATGAGCGGAAAATTCTCACCGCCGAGGATCGGGAGATTGTAAGTAGTGACCGAATCGTGATTTCAGAGAAGCCTTGTGTGCTATTTAGACTGTGTGTCTTAAACTTTTCAAATTACGATACATTCATACATTCCTTTTACTGTATGTTTAACACAAATCCTAATCTAGCTGCCTTTGTTTTCCTTGCACTCAGGGGTGTGTCTAGATCATGTTAACAGGGGGGCAAACTTGGGCAGTGACGCAGAGAAGGGTGGCCACTGGTGGCCAACATGTATCATACTTTATATCACTGTTACACGTGTGGTAAATGCATAAATTCAATTCTGGGCCCATACAATATTTTTAGATGCCATTCTGGATCCATAAGGAATCCAAACTTGGATAGCTTGATTCGCTTTGTGGTGTGTTCGGTTTTCAGTAAACATGTATGTATTTCACTACCAAATGGGCTCATACACAAAATATCCCATCATTTAAAGCTCAATAGCACTTGAAGGGAATGATTTACAGTCACACAGCCAACTGTAAACTGTTAAACTAGGTGTCAGCTATGACACACACTTTTTAGATTTTTGAAAGTTAATAAAATAAACTATGAAATCATGTGTGAACATTGCCATGTATTTCACTACCAAATGGGCTCATATACAAAATATACCATAATTTAAAGCTCAATAGCATTTGAAGGGAATTACTTACAGTCACAAGTCCAACTGTAAGTTGTTCATCTACATGTCATCTATAACAAACACCTTTTAGATTTTTGATATTTAATAAAATAAACTATGAAATCATATGTAAAAATTGTCATGTATTTCACTACCAAATGGGCTCATACTTGGTGAAGCAGGAAGGCAGAGCAATGTCCTCAGTGGAACAGGAAGGCAGATCGATGTCCTCGGCGGAACAGGATGGCAGAGTGATGTCCTCAGCTAAGCAGGGAGGCTGAGCATCGTTCTCCATCAACTCTGGCTTAACTTGGTTGGCCGTGTCAGCAGTCTCAGACGTGAGCAGAACTTGGTTGGCCATGTCAGCATACTCAGGTGCAAGCATAACGTTGTTGGTCGTGATGACAACCTCAGACAGGAGCAGGGTTTGGGATGCCGTCTCAACCTCAGACTGGAACGTGGAGCAGGAAGGGGGAGCGACAAATGGTGCAAAGCAAAGAAAAGGAGAATACTTCACTGCACTATGGATGAAGCAGAATTTTTCGAGGTGGTCTCCCCTGCTGAGCTCCAGCTGGAGGTCAACATGGCAACCTCATCCTCAGAGCTCCAACCTAAGACCCACGAAGGTGACCTCAGCTCCTGAGACGCATTCGGAGGTTAACATGGTGACCTCTTCCCCAGAGCTCCAGCACGAGACCCACGAGGTAGTCTCAGCTCCATAGCCCCAGTCAGAGGTCAACATGGTGATTGGGGGGGTGGGGGAAGGGGGGATTCACCATGTTGTCCTCTGACTGGGGCTCTGGAGCTGAGACTACCTCGTGGTAGATCTCGGCAGGTGAGACCACCTTGTGGTCAAATGCTCTTGAGCTTTAAATTATGGTGTACCTTATAGATGACACCAAGATGAACACATTACAGTTGGTTTTGTGACTGTAAGTATAAATAAAAATCATAGGATTGAAGGAGGGTACTTCTTTTTCCCATCACTGTATACAATAAAGGCAATATATCTACATATAATATAAAGGCAAAAGTCATCTACACAAAACAACTTATCTATCACTGCAGTGATAGTACTTAGTTTTAACAAAATGGCAACAAAACAGTGGACAGATTTTTATTAAATGTAATAATTTTTTTATTCAATCATTTAAAAAACAAAAAACAGACAAGTTAATAAATATATTTTAACATCCCAAATGATTTTGTTAGTAGACAGAGAAATAAAACATTAAGTAGACAATTATTTTATTTTTCTTTCTACAGTATGTCTGTTAATGCAAAACGGGAAAAGGCTAACTAATTCAGGGCATCCCTGAGTCTGGGTGTCAGTGCAATACAGTTTTAATCCAGCAGAGGGTGAAGGAGATTAATTTATAAGACATTTAAAAGTCACAGAGATTTTTTAATGTAGATCTTATTTGAGAAATAGACAGATAAAAAAAAAATTATATCCTGTGTCTCCCTCTTTGTCTCTCTCTCTCTCTCTCTCTCTCTCTCTCTCTCTCTCTCTCTCTCTCACCCTCACACAAAAACCAAACACACACACACTATACCTCTGACTAGATTTTAGCAGTGACAGAAAATCGTGGGAACAGGGCTGGGGCTCGTATGCTGTTGTCTCAGCTGCCAAAGAATGAGTTCGGCTGGTTCTCTCAGTTCTTGGATGCTTTAAGGGAGACAGAACACACCAGGCTGGTGCAGGAATTACAGGGAGAACCTTGCTTGCCCACTGGTAACTCTTACCCACACTAAACACACAGCGGTCACATCTTGTACATTTTTGTGGCCTACATGCAGTGGATACCTTAGCTCAAGAGTCAAGACCTATATCTATACTGAACTTCCCTGTTTATATATTGTTCATAATATTTAATTAAACTCCCTTATGAATATTTAATTAAACCCCACTTACTGTAGTTTTGCATTTATATAATGTCAAAATAGAATATATAACAACCTAGAGTTCCAAAGAATGCAGAGATTTAATAAAAGACTTAATGCTGTTTTCACTTAGCTCTGTCCCTCACCCCTGTATAATAAAGTTATTATTAATATAAATATAATAAAGTAATGTCTTTCTAGTCTGGAATCATTTACTGTTTTTATGTTGTTATTGTTTTTATTGACTGGTTGTTTCAGAATCATCAGCTGGTGTTGACCAACCAGAACCTCTAAAGGATGAGAGTGATTTGACTACACAGACTGACACAAAGATAGGGGAAGAGATTTTGGATAAACTTTCTTGCAGATCTGTCTCTCCCCCTTCCAGTTTTGCTTCAGGCTCCTCTGCTCTGGCTGCACCGATTGACAGCAGTATGGACAACAGTGGCTTCCTTACCTGTATGGACTCATCTGCTGAGCTTAGCATTGGAGGCACAGGTTGGCCAACCTCCGACACACATTCAATACACTTTATTTCATTCAGAAAAAAAATTATTTTATATCATATATGATATATCCTTTGGTAAATATCTTAAGGCAAAGAATCATCCTTTGACACAAAAACTTGAGCCCAAATTTAACATATATATGATATAAACACTTTCCATGAAGGCATGACATTCATGCAACGAGTAATAATATACATTGTTATACATTACACTCAGGGGGCACAGTGGCTCAATGGTTAGCATGTTTTCCTCGTACCTCCAGGGTTGGGTGTTCGATTCTTTACTCCGCTTTGTGTGCGTGGAGTTTGCATGTTCTCTCCATGCTTCAAAGGTTTTCTCCGGGTAGTCCGGTTTCCTCCCCCAGTCCAAAGACATGCGTTGTAGACTTATTGGCTAAATTATCCATAGTGTGTGAATGGAAGTTAGGTTCACCTTTATTGTCATTGTCAGAGTACAAGTACAGAGGCAATGAAATGCAGTTAGCATCCAACCAATAGTGCAAATAGCAAATATATTAAATGAAATGAATAAGGTTATGGTGCAATAAGTTAAGATAACAGTGTACAGGTAAAGGTAAACAGAATTATGCATACCAGTAATGCAAATGGCAATTAGGTTATACAAAATAAACAGGAATTATGGTGCGATCAATTGAGATAACCAGTATACAGATAGACACAGTGCAATATGATACAGTAGATACATACAGTGAATTACAGTAAGTGTAGATGTGCAAATAGCAATAATGTGTAAAAAGCATCCTGATATAAATATTTATAGTGTGACAGAGAATTGCAGTAAAGTGCAAGTACTTTTCACATAATAGTACTACAAGTAATTTGTAGATAATAGCAGTAATGTATAATATAGTATGGTGTCTAATGCTAATGTTTAGTTGTTATGTGGAGGCTGGTAGTTAATGCTTAGAAACTGAGTTCAGCATTAGTACAACTGAAGGGAAAAATCTGTTCATGAGTCTTTTTTATGCGAAAACGCAGACTTCTGTGGTGTTTTCCTATCCGTAATGTTGGGCAGTTGTGTTCCAGTGGTGTGTCGGGCAGTTTTCACTATGCAGCTGTTGTACCATACTGTGATGCAATTTGTAAGGATGCTTTCAATGGTACAGTGATAGAAGTTCGCTATGATCTGAGGAGCAAGTTGAGCTTTCCTCAGTCTCCTCAGAAAGTACAGGCGCTGTTGCGGCTTTTTGAGGAGAGAGGAGGTGTTGAGGTACCAGGAAAGGTGATGTGGACTCCCAGAAACTTGAAGGTAGAGACCCGCTTTACCTCAGTCCCATTAATGAAGATAGGGGTGTATTAGTGGCTGCTCAAGGACTTCTGGTAGTCCACAATCAATTCTTTGGTTTTGGGTGTTGAGGTCAAGGTTGTTATAGGCACACCATGTTACCAGATGTTGAGTCTCTTCCCTGTAGGCTGTCTCATAATCATCCCTGATAAGGCTAACCAGCATAGTGTCACCTGCTAACTTGATTATAGAGTTGGAGCTGTGCAAAGGTACACAATCAGAGGTGAAGATGGACTAGAGGAGCGAACTCAGCATGCAGCCTTGTTGTACTCCGGTGTTTAGAATGATGGTGGTGGAGGAGTTGTTGCCAAGTCTAACAGACTGTGGTCTGTTAGTCAAAAAGTCCAGACTCTAGTTGCAGAGAGCGGTACTGATACCAAGACTGGAGAGTTCGGAGATCAGCTTAGTTGGAGTGACAGTATTAAACATAGAACTAAAGTCAGTGAATAGTATCCTCACATAGGAGTTGCTATTTTCCAGATGAGTCAGGACGGAGTGAAGGACTGAGGTAATGGCGTCCTCTGTTGACCTGTTGTGATGATCAGCATACTGATGGGGATCCTGTGACAGTTGTAGGCAGGCTTTCGGATGAGAGAGGACCAGCCTCTTGCCAATGATGGGGGTAAGAGCGACTGGACAGACGTTGTTGAGCGCTGTTGAAGCACTGTGCTTTGGTACTGGCACAATAGTGCGGTTTTGATAGAGGTGCGGACAACTATTAAGGTCAACGATAAGTTGTCTGTGAAAACCCCGGCTAGCTACTCCGCACATGCTTTGAGCACCCAGCCTGGGATGCCCTTGGGGACAGCAGACTTGCGCATGTCCACCCTGCTCAGAGTGGAATACACATCTCTGGTGGAGAAAGAGAGCTGGGGGTCACCAATTGGAAGCCCAGCTTTGGCAGACGCTGTAGTATTTTTCTGGTCAAAGCGAGCATAAATAGTATTGAGCTCCTCCAGAAAGGAGCTGTCACTGGTTGAGGGAATGATGTTGGCTGGCTCTGTGAGTGTGTGTGCGATTGTGCCCTGCGATGGGTTGGCACCCCATCCAGGGTGTCGCTCGCCTTGTGCCCCGAGTTCCCCGGGACAGGCTCCAGGCTCCCTGTGACCTTGTTTAGGATAAGAGGTACAAAAAATGGATTGATGGATGGATACATTACACTCTAGAATTAATGTTTATAACGTAATATGAATTGTTACCATAATGCATTATAAGTAGTGTTCATAACACCTGATATCATCACTAGACACACTGAAACCTTCCTTATGTTACTTTATACTTTATTGACTATACTTTTGCATAATAACTTATAGGTATTTTAATGTACATTGCTGTGTCTTTATACATTTGTCATTTGTGAGTTAGATTATTGGCAGACATACGATATTATAACTTATTTATAATTCCTGATAAGTTGCACTTGTGAGCTTTAAGTAAAGTGCAATATATTAACAGAGAATATATTAAACCTAATGTAATATGTAAACTTAAACTGAGATTCTTTTGCATTTACAATATAATGTGTTATGAACACTGCTTATAATGTATTATGATAACAATTGCTAGACCACAATAAACCTTTCCATTAAATGTTGTGTATTTTCATAAATAATTAAGAAATATAACACAAAGTCAACAAAAATTATAACTAACTAAGAGTCTATCAAGGACTCAAAAATATCCCGGATATCTCTATGTTTAACAGCATTTTATTCTGCCACAGATTTGGACTTGTATGGAGGCAGTGATGAGGAAATGGAGATCGAGCAAACAGCAGGGAGTTTGGATCAATCAGGTATTGCATTGTGTCATTTCAAGATAATGCAAACCAGTGGGGGGGATCTGCCTACTTTTGCCTAGAGAGAATTTATGAGTTTAGCAAAGTCATATTTGTGATCCAAACCAAACTTGAGTAGCATATGGTTTTAATAGTATGCACTATGCAGTACATTAAAATAGAGAGCACATTTCAAATATTCCACTTTGTTATATTAGCAGATGTGTGGATATAACAATGCAAAAGTTCTGTGACACTCCCTTACTCTGAGGATCTGGCAGGCAATAAATCATATTCCACTGGGGATATGAGTCATGTTTTATTCTCTAGTATTTTCCACAAGGTTTCATAACATGAGATGTCTTGTCAATCTCCGCACAGACCACATCTTTAAGTGATTAAAGCTTAACCAGCAGGCAAAAAACAGCAGGATGTTCTAAAATAGGGTCTCTTTCACAGATAGCATGAGTTCTGTGATCCAAGACTTGGCTCAGCTTTTAGTGATCTTCAAGATGACAAGCACAATGGTGTTGATGGCAGTATTATCATTAAAGTTGAAGCTTTGGAAGCTGTTCTGTTTGAACAAAGTGTACAGATGAGGAGGTGAGAGAGCTGGACAGACTTAAAAACAAAAGTGCTGCTGCATCACTATAAGCACGTAGTCAAACGGCAGTGTTGGCAGTGTAGGAAAAAAGTTTACAAAATTGAAAATAGATCAGCATGTCGAGTAAAGAAGATTAAACCCAAAAAGTAAACTCTGAATCGGATGCCACAGAAAATCATATGTTAATTATAAACAATCAATAAATAAGATTAGCCGAATAAAGTAATTTAGGGTGGATTTTTTCCTTTAACAGGATCAGTATAATGCTTGGTAGATGCACCAGGAAAGTTCACTTTTCCAGCTCAGTTTTGCTACACAATGAGATCGTCCACTTATAAACTAGCTAGTGCTATCACTTATAAACTAGCTAGGGCTATGCATCTCGTATGTTTGTTTGTTTTTTACATTCTTTCCAGCAGTGCCATGAAGCAGACAAACAGATGCAAATGCAGGTTTTCTGTTTGTTTGTTTGTTTTTTAAACCAATATGGCAAGCACTCCAAAGGCAATGCTCAGAAATGTGAACGGCCAAGCAATGTGCAGTCATAAACTAGAAAAGAATAAGGCAGGAAACAGGAAGCAGGTTATGAGCAAAACACTAATCCAGAGCTATATCCAGAGTGCAGATAATAGCAGCATAGATTCATCACAGACACTACGCTGGAGCAAGACATCATAAGGGTTATTTAAAGAGTAGTGTGATTTTTCAGAAAGGTGTCATTAGTAATCAGGTGACTGTGAGCGGGTAAAGGAGAATGACTAGAGAACAGTGATGTGACCTGAGGATCATGGCGAGTTTTAGACTGCAATTTCAGGAGTTTCAGACACAGACACGGCAACACGGGATATGCTGAAAGTTATACACTGCCGGAACAGACTAAACAAATCCTAAAGTATGGAGAGAAACTATTTTACTAATGCGAGGTACTAATATACACTACTGAAACCAATTTATGAGCTTGCGCAAGAACCTTGGGGAAGAGCAGCCTTAATTACAAACACATGCTCCCCCTGCTTCAAGCAATGACTGTGGAGGCTGCCCTCTCAGCTTCCCCTTTGGTCCCATGTGTACTATCCGTCTTTTGACTATGACAAGCATGAATGAGAGGAATTCAATACAAATACTTTCTGGATTTTGAATGTTTTGAAATGAACGATAAGTTATTTACTTGCTTTTTGTGTAGACAAATCAAAAAACAATGTGTTTACACAATAGATAGGAAAGGACAAACAGTCAATTTAAAAAATGAAGCTCAAACTGGATGTGTGCCAGTGTGGGCACACTTTTCTCCACCAGATGGCACCACTTGTCCCATGCTCTCCTTCAAGCTTTGGAAAGTGTAATGGTTTCAGGCAGAGGTGTTAAGAGTTTGAATTTACCCTAGTGTTGTAGTTATTGCAGGATGTGTAATATGAGGATGTTATCTGAGTAGCATTACCTCAGTTTTTGATTGCTACAATTCACGTTTTGGTGGAGGCATTTCCCGCTATTTAGGACAAATCCAAATCTAATACTGAATCGATCAGCCTGTCTACACACCAAAACCCTTTCATCTGTAACCAATATAACCTCTAGCCATCTAACCAGTCTGTAGAGATAGACCAGATGTAAGTCTAACAGTTTCTTAAATGAGTGGTTAGAATTACAAATAAACCAGATATTACAAGTGACATGTTTGCTGAAGTTTAGTGCATATTTATTGTGAAATTCTCAGGAAATTTGAGGTCTAAGAGAAAAAGGATGGAGATGAACACACATGAACATGAGTCATGAACACACAAGCACATTTATGTTTAGTGCCACAGTACTTCTTATTACTCAGTCTTATCCACTTGTCTGGCTGCTTGGCCACAAATGTCATTTTGTTCATTTAGATAAGTAAGTGAAAAGCTACTGTCAGTTTATGAAGTGTTATCAGAGTTTGTCTGGAACCTTGTATATGCCTGAGAGTCTGTTTTCAATAAGCAGTGTTTAGAGATACTCTTTCCTAGAGTTTCCCAACTGGCATGCCAGCACATTTCCAGTTACAGTCTCTCTCTCTCTCTCTCTCACACACACACACACACACACACACACACACACACACACACACACACAAAGTTCAGAAACCTGCTGCACTGGTTGGGTCTCATGCCTGATCTAGTCTTTGCCAGCATTGTGATTAACCTAGAGTCTTAGTGAATCCGATATTACTAGGTCTTATGGAGTTACTAGTACTTGTTTTTATTGTATAGTGCTGCCCTTGTCAATCTACTGAAATTGCAGTTTTACACATTATCATGTTGTGCGTTCCCTTAGGTATGATATTTCTTCCCACTGTATACGTGCATTTGTATGGAGGACAAGTAAAACAAGGCAAAATACAGCATATTCCAAATGCAGTGTTACACGACATGGAAATCTGGTATTTCCTTCTTAAACAGCTCTAGGCAAAATAGGCTTGGTAATAAACCAGATGGAGCAATTTAAGGCTATTATTTGCTTCTTGCTGCTTCATCCTACTCTGACAGTGGATGTTGTAGCAGGAGTGGAGACAACACTAAATCCCCTCTTAGTCTGCCTGGATCAAAAAAACACAGAAGGTCACCCAATATGTAGCAATGTTATTCTAAGTGTAAGAGCTAAGACAAACATGACATACTAGCACAGCAAGCACTCCTAACTAGTCTAAACAGTAATATCCCCATACTGATGGATGGGGGAATTAAACATAGAGTCATTGGGGGCATGCAGGCAGCACCTACAGCCTAGCGTCATCTTTTTGTTTGTTTTTTGTTTTTGTTTGTTTAACCACCTTGTGTTTTTAAAGAACTCCTTCTTTCCCTCAGTGAACGAAAAAGAGATTGTGCTGCGTGATTATCAGAAGGATGTCGCTCAGCCTGCTCTGGAGGGAAAGAACATCATCATCTGTCTCCCGACAGGAAGTGGTAAAACCCGAGTCGCAGTGTACATCACCAAACAGCATCTGGAGAGCAGAAAGCTAAGGGGACAGCCAGCAAAAGTTGTTGTTCTTGTTAACAAGGTACTGGAGGGCAGCAATCCAAATGTGCAAATGCAAAATGCAAGCTTGCCTCTGTGTAGCACAAATCTTACATAACAGAATACTAACAAATACATCTCCTATACCAGGGAGTTTATGTAGTCCCTTTTAAAGTAGTATAAATCTGTTCAACACTGATGACTAAATTCAGTTTCATATGTTACTTGTTTATCCATAATACCTCTGCCTATGGGATCCACACATTCATGTGATTTACTGGAAATGCAGTGATTTTTTTTTGGTTAGAAACACATGAGCTTTTTTTTTTTTCTTCTGAATCATGTGTCACACTCCAGACAGATCAGCCTTAGTCTGCCTCCATTTGCAGTGAACTATATGGTTTTATATCAGATTCATCTAAATCTGAACCTACTCTAAATTCATTGTGCCTAAAAGGTGAACATGCATTAATTGTTTATGCATTATTTTTATCAAACATTTTCTCAGCTTAGAATCTTACATATTTAAATAATGTATGTTGAGTCCAAATTTACCTCATTTACCTTGATAATCCAGAGTGAATAAAATCGAGTAGTAGAAAATTAAAAACCAAGATAATTAAAGCAGTAGAAGATTTGCCTGATTATTACAATTTAACTTGTGGGAAACTTTGTTGTAAAACTTTAGAAATTTTTACTGAATTTGCCTGACCTAAAAGTTTAATATAATGTCACGTTTTGTATTGCGTAATACCTTTGAAGCACAATCTTCTATAGTCTGATTGTTTTTAAACATGATTGTTTTTCAGAGATAACTCATACTCAATGTACTCAAACACAGAAGATTATATGTGTGTGTATGTATGTGTATATATATATATATATATATATATATATATATATATATATATATATATATATATTGTCTTCTTTCAAGAATCATAAATCTGATTTTTAATAGCACTGCTGTAAAATTGCCTCAATCCAGCTTGAATTCTTTAACCAACACACTTGACAGCTCTTTATCCCATGTTTGGCTATTTATGCTTTCCCCAAAATAGAATGCCTCATTTTAGAAGAAGCATTTTAACCTGGCCCCATGATGTCTTTGAACAATTTGACACATTTAGTGAGTCAATTGGAATTGAGCTATTCTAGGAGTCATGCAACAATTCAAAGTGACTTTATTTTTAAGAGTGACAAACAAACAACAAATAGAGCCAAAAAATATGTGATATTTGGAAGCAGCAGCTTCAAATTGAAGGCATATTGCAGACCATTACTATTTAATCATATCACAGGGTTATTGTTTTTTAAAAGTGTGTCTATAGACCTAAAAAGTTTTCCACAATGTTTCTCAACAAATACTACACTCTAGTATTCTTAAACTCTAATATTGCATAGTGCTTATATTATATCCCTCTGTAATATCTGTTATTATTACACTATGTTAGTCTTTGTTACCGTGCGGGTGCTCTTTAAAGTAAAAACATAAGCTCTTTCTGAAATGTAAAGCATGTGAATGTGAATTAAATGTAAATTAATTTAAAATCTGTTTATTTTTGAGGTGATCAGACATTTTTACTTCATTGTGTAGGTGCCCCTGGTGGAGCAGCACTACAAAGCAGAGTTTGGGAAGTTTCTCAAGCACCAGTACTCTGTAGAGAGAGTGAGTGGAGACTCGCAGCTCAAAATCTCCTTCCCACAAGTCATTGAGAAGAATGACATCATCATCTGCACTGCACAAATCCTGGAAAACTCTTTAGATAAAGCCAAACAGGGTGACGAGGATGGGATCACGTTATCACGTAGGTCACACTTGCTCTACTATGACCTTTCTCATTGCAGGATAATTGCCACAGTTTTGGATTCCTGTAAAAACTTTCCACTTTATACAGTTTCACTGTTTGGCTAAGCTTGGAGAGAGCTCAATCCGCTGTCCACCTGATGTTTCATTTGACATATTTTCTTTTTTTTAACATCCTGTCTATGATGCCAATTCTGTTGCTTTTCTGGCAGTGCATACTACACGGTGACATATGGTGTTTATTGGTGTTAGGGATGTTTTTGCTTTTTCTTTACTTTTTCTATTATTTTTTTTTCATTGGTCTTTTGGCCACTTGGCCACATGTCTGTTCTAGTCATCATTGAGTGAATCGGTTGACTGACCAAATCCACAGGAGATTTCTTTTCTTCCCTAAATGATTCAGGTTCATTGTTCCACTACAAGAGCTGAATCCATCTTTATGAGTACACAACCCCATTACAGTTAGATTTGTAAAGCACATACTCGTTAAACTAACTGTTCTGGCTGTGACACATGCGTACTTTGTTGTTTTTCCCCAGAGGTTTGGTGGAATGTGTTGCAGTATCACAGAGGAAAGGGAGCTCTGGTACTATTATGGTCACACTTAAATGTGTGCAGAGGCTCAAAATGGTGACATTTAAGAGCAAGGGTGCTGACCTAAGAAGTATGGGATTGTCTCCCCCTCACTCTTGTCACTAGGTACTTGTAGATAAACTGAGAAGCTTTCAAGCATTCGAGCTTTAACCTAGTGTCCTGTACAGCCATAAAATATGTTTAAACATGCCCCATGTTTAAAATGCAACCCCTTTAGGAGAAAGGAAAAACTGGTGTTGGCATTCCAAAGAAAATGGCGGGTATAGACTTTCCAGCCTCTCATCATAAATAGGAAAAATACTAAGGGAGATGTTGCAACAAACAGAATTTAACACAAAATTGTTTAGCTTGTGAAATTGGAACCAGATAGATAATCCCTTTCTTCAAAGTAATTAGAATTCAACTTCCATTTAACTACTTTATCATTCAGGCTCACTTCCATCAACATGTGGAATAAAAAAATATCCCTGTAAGTGAAAGCCTAAGAACATTTATATAACCTAGTCACATTAGCATTGCCTGAACTTCTGAAGGTGCATGAATATGCAGTTTGTGAATGCTCTACATCCTCTTGTCTTCTCAAATAACTAACCAGCAATGTACTTGCTGATGAAGTCATGAAATCATAACTTGGGACCTAATGGACTTAATGCAGCTCCTTCCTCAATGGACATCTCCCAAAGGAAAATGGGATTAAGTTCAGGGTCAGAAGCTTGTATAACTGAGGCACGCCTGAAGTGTACTGATGTGCACAATTTCAGAATTAACTCCACAGTATGCTCTGAATCAACCCTGAATATGTGCTGTGTTGACAAACTTGACCCAAGAACTGATCTATGCATTCAGAATTAACCATCCAAAAGAAGCTGACCTTTTAATGATCATTTTTGCGTTTGGAGTATTTTAAAGTCTGCAGCACAATACCAAAGTCACAATATTATGGTCAGATCTTTGAAAACAGCACACAGTACCAAAGATGAGGAGTATAAATAAAACAGATTAATGACATTATAAACATAATATTCTATTCGATGTTTAAGATGGTATGAGTTAACATTTACATCAGTGATCATGCTGTTGCTGGTTTAGATCCTTCTGTTGGGACATGGTTAGTGTGTTGTTTTGAAAAAGAAAAAAGAATATTTATTAGAAATTTGTTCTGCTTGGAGTGTTTAAACTTTACTACACTTGGCATTGCAACAGTACAGCATAACAAAATCAAAACAAACTCAGAGTTGCAGCATGCGTGGGCTGAAGTGTGTTAAAGTGCTCTTACTGGCTTCTTTGGCAGAATTCACTTTGATGGTAATAGATGAGTGCCACCACACACAAAAGGGCGGTGTGTATAACCACATCATGATCCGCTACCTGAAACAGAAGCACAAGAATGCTAGGCTGCAAAAGGAACAGAAAGAACCAGTGCCGCTGCCACAGATCCTCGGACTTACTGCTTCACCCGGAGTTGGAGGAGCCAAGACTCAGCAGAAAGCTGAGGAGCACATTCTCAGAGTAAATGCATTTTTAACAGATACATATATACATACTGAATGCACAGTAACACAGAAAATATGCCAATTCAAATTTCAGTTGGCCTTGTCACATACCTTCTATGACCAAAGTTCTCTTTAGTTAAAATTTCCCCTCCTGTTTCTTCCCTAAATCTCTTTTCCCACCTCGTTTCTCTGCACCAATCTATTCCTAATGTTTCCCATGGCCCCTGTGCACTGAGCGGCTATAAAGTATCTCATGTGCTTCATATTTTACTGAAGGAATGATCAAACCCAACAAGACACTCGACACAGGTCGTGTGTCTTACCCAATCTTTTCTCAGTTTAAGTAACTAGTCTCTCCCCTCATGTTCTTAACATCAGGAGAATTTCAGGGAGGGAGATAACCACTGACTAATTGGTGTTATTAAGGTCATGACTGATTACACATCTTTTAGCTGATGTAATTCTTCAAAATGAACTGTAGTAGTCATTATAATGATGTCTTGCAGATTTGTGCTAACTTGGACGCCTATACAATAAAGACCAAAACTCTCGGAGAAGAGCCCAAGGGTCCATACAAACGTATTGCAAGTGCTCAGGAAAGAAAAGAGGTGCCAGCTACATCCAAGCAAAGTGTCACATTACATCAAAATTGAAATATATTCTAAATACACAGGCATGCTCCCAGAGAGCTGCATTATACAAATGAGTGCAAAAGTTTGCATACTCTCACTTGTTCCTTCATTATCAAATAACAGAAGTGGTCAAAATGTACTGTCTATCTTAAGATATTAATAATGAAACAATAAAAACAGAATTTCTATAAAATTTGTAGAATTTGTATAAATGTTGAATTCCACTTAAAATGAAATTGAAATGAATCCCAGTTAACATCCCACTTAATATATATATATATATATATATATATATATATATATATATATATATATATATGTAAACACTAAAGGTATAGTTACACTTTTTCACCCAGAACCCAGGGGTTTGCAAATTTTTGTACTTAACTGTGTCTTTATTTTGTGACTAAATGTTATGGTCATCATAAAATTTTACACAAATTGTGACTACCAGTAGAGACTTTTTGCCATTAGTAATTTTGTTTTTCCTGTCATTTTGAAGGATCCCTTTGGAGATGTGATAAAAAGAATCATGAATGAGATTCACACACATGCCCAGCTGAACCCTCTGTGCCAACCAGGAACACAGAATTATGAGCAGTGGGTTGTGCAAAAAGAGCAGAATGGTAAGAGAGAAACTTTCTTATGTGCCAGACCACTAGGGCATGTTCCCTTCAGAACTAGTGGAGCTTGTATATATGTACAGTATCTCGCAAAAGTGAGTACACCCCTCACATTTTTGTAAATATTTGATTATATCTTTTAATGTGACAACACTGAAGAAATGACACTTTGCTACAATGTAAAGTAGTGAGTGTACAGCTTGTGTAACAGTGTAAATTTGCTGTCCCCTCAAAATAACTCAACAAACAGCCATTAATGTCTAAACCGCTAGCAACAAAAGTGAGTACACCCCTAAGTGAAAATGTTCAAATTGGGCCAATTAGCCATTTTCCCTCCCCCGTATCATGTGACTTGTTAGTGTTACAAGGTCTCAGGTGTGAATGGGGAGCAGGTGTGTTAAATTTGCTGTCATCGCTCTCACACTCCCTCATACTGGTCACTGGAAGGTCAACATGGCACCTCATGGCAAAGAACTTTCTGAGGATCTGAAAAAAAGAATTGTTGCTCTACATAAAGATGGCCTAGGCTATAAGAAGATTACCAAGACCCTGACACTGAGCTGCAACACAGTGGCCAAGACCATACAGTGGTTTAACAGGACAGGTTCCACTCAGAACAGGCCTCGCCATGGTCGACCAAAGAAGTTGAGTGCACGTGCTCAGCGATATATCCAGAGGTTGTCTTTGGGAAATAGACGTATGAGTGCTGCCAGCATTGCTGCAGAGTTTGAAGGGGTGGGGGGCCTGTCAGTGCTCAGACCATATGCCGCACACTGCATCAAATTGGTCTGCATGGCTGTTGTCCCAGAAGGAAGCCTCTTCTAAAGATGATGCACAAGAAAGCCCGCAAACAGTTTGCTGAAGACAAGCAGACTAAGGACATGGATTACTGGAACCATGTCCTGTGGTCTGATGAGACCAAGATAAACTTATTTGGTTCAGGTGGTGTCAAGCATGTGTGGCGGCAACCAGGTGAGGAGTACAAAGACAAGTGTGTCTTGCCTACAGTCAAGCATGGTGGTGGGAGTGTCATGGTCTGGGGCTGCATGAGTGCTGACGGCACTGGGGAGCTACAGTTGATTGAGGGAACCATGAATGCCAACATGTACTGTGACATACTGAAGCAGAGCATGATCCCCTTCCTTCGGAGGCTGGGCCACAGGGCAGTATTCCAGCATGATAAAGTCTTTTGCTTTGCTAAAGAAGCTGAGGGTGAAGTTGATGGACTGGCCAAGCATGTCTTCAGACCTAAACCCTATTGAGCATCTGTCTGGCATCCTCAAACGGAAGGTGGAGGAACACAAGGTCTCTAACATCCACCAGCTCCGTGATGTCATCATGGAGGAGTGGAAGAGTACTCCAGTGGCAACCTGTGAAGCTCTGGTGAAGCTCATGCCCAAGAGGGTTAAGGCAGTGCTGGAAAATAATGGTGGCCTCAAAAAATATTGACACTTTGGGCCCAATTTGGACATTTTCACTTAGGGGTGTACTCACTTTTGTTGCCAGCGGTTTACACATTAATGGCTGTGTGTTGAGTTATTTTGAGGGAACTGCAAATTTACACTGTTACACAAGCTGTACACTCACTACTTTACGTTGTAGCAAAGTGTCATTTCTTCGGTGTTGTAACATGAAAAGATATAATCAAATATTTACAAAAATGTGAGGGGTGTACTCACTTTTGTGAGACACTGTGTATATATATATATATATATATATATATATATATATAGCTTCAGTTTTAACCAGCGTTTAAATCCGTACCAGCTTTTTAAACACTAAAGGCATGATGCTTTGGAAGTTGTAAAAAATAATATGAATATTGTTTACATCACTTACATACAGCTTCAATTATGCAACTACTATGAATAGTAGATGATTATGTATTACCAAATAATTCATATAGCTAAATATCTGATGATCTGACTTTCCAACTGAAGTGTAAAATGATCCATTGGGCACATGGATTGGTTGGTAACAATCACAATCACAATTTGCATTCAGCATGGCAATTTATTTATTGCATGCTAATAGACTACACCTATCCCTGGGGTTAGAGCAGCAATACAATAAAATGCAGGTCCTAACTGAAAGAGAGAGGGGGGGAATAAGTGTGCATTGACAATATTTTCATTCACTGCTCATTGTGATTAGAATGAACTTGCAGCACTGTCAGAGATCAGAAATAAAATCCAGTCTCTTGCACCATCTGTAGTTAAAAAGCCTTTTTTTAAAATACAGATTTGTTATAATAATTTATACAGGAAACTATACATTCCATCCCTTTTTTTAGAGCTGTTAGTTAGGTCCATTTAAACTAAACTTTTCGTCTTTACCCAGAAGAAATGCAGCATGTGCTCATGGAATATGATGTCATAGAAAGTTTCAGGGCCAATTCTGTACTCTGCCACTGGGATCATTTTGGCTACTATAACACATAAAGGCAGTGTACTTCTACACTGTTTCCTTAAGTTTATTATCCAATGTATCCACTTATTGTAGTTTGGCATCTTGCATAGACTTGTAAGGAGGCCCTTAAAGACAACCTGAAATCAAAGCTGGACTTTTTCTTTGTTATCTCAGATCCTTGATCAGATGTGCTGTGATTTTTCCACACATCTAAATGGCCTATGACTTTTGACTAAGGTCATAAAGAAAATAATACCCATTTTGCAAAAACAATGAGCACTTCTCATGAACCAATCAAACTCAGATAGATAAAACCCAAGCCCCACCCACCCTAATATACTGGCTCACTCAGAAATACATAACATTGTGGAAGAAAAATCCAGTTGAGTTTGCTTTTGTATGGAACTAAAGTTGGGGGGGAGATCCCAGACCAGGGTCATAGGCAATCCTGGAAGATAGAAGCACCTCAACCCTTTAAGAAAGGCTGCAATAACTTTATGAGCCACCAGAGAGATGTCATCTACATTCTTATGGTTCACTGCAGTGCCAGCTACATACGACTTTAGCACAGATGTGGAATTGCTGCTCTCTAGCAGTCCCTGGAAAAAAGGTTTCTTGGGAATCAAGCAATGCATACAAGCCAGCTCATGGGGTGCACACCATACCAGACCACTTACTAAGGACCCTGGGTCAATTTGTGATTTATTCTGAGGGTCTAAACCCACATCTCCCCATCTATTTGGATCAGCAGATCTGCTCAGGAAGGAGCTACCAGGGTGTTCCATTCACCAGTGTAGTAATGGAAAAAATGGTCTTGCTGCCTGTCTTGGGGCCACGAGTAGGACTATGGCCTAGTTGCTGAACTCTGTGGAACATGGTAAGAATTAGTGGTTCTCTGGTTCAGCCAAAGAGAAACACAATCAGCTGTGTGTTGGCATGCCATTGGTGAAAAGGGTCTACCTACACCTCACAAACCTTCGCAGATCTGGTATACTAGTATATCTGGTATACTACATCCTAGTGAATCTTATCTCAATAATGCATCCACTGCACTCTTGTACAGGCCTGGCAGATTAGTTGTATTTAATGCAGATAACCGTGGATGTGCCCACATGATGAGATTCCATACATTGAGATTCCAACCATCAGGCCACCTGATGGTTGATGTAGTTACCCTTCACAGCATAGTCTGGGCAAACTAACACATGGAGATATCTCTGAACTGGTAAGAACTTGGGAGGAAAACTTGTAGCTCCTGCATGTCTACAGGAATTTTCACTGAGGCTGCAAACATCAGTCTTAGCATTCTCAACACCACCTCACACCGAATAATTATGTGGCCTGCTCTGATGTTAGGGAGCTCTTTTCTGAGTTTTCTTGGGTCAAAGCACTAACATTTTGGGGTCTAATATAAACCTGACTCTGATGGCAAAAAGGTTGGGGGAAATTAAGTTTGTATCCCTGTGCCACTGTCATCAGGACCCACTGATTTGATGTAGTCTCTACACAATGGTCAACGTTTTCTGCTGTCAACTGTATCATCACTGGCCTTGTCCTTCAGCGGCGTGCTCCACAGGACTCTAGAATGATGGGGAGTGATATTTAGGGCTCATCTCACAAGATGCACAGGAGGCATTAAGATGCCTGTCAGGGGCCTGAGAGCATGACTTTCCTGTCTAAAGCTTGTGCGAGGCATGCAGGACCTCTGAGTTGAGTGACATGACCCTCTGAGTTGATTAGTCTTGTGGGTCTTCCGCAGGTCAAACAATCCATGTATAGTGAAACAACAAAATTGGGGAACTCTGGCCAAGAGTTTAATAGAGCTACTTCTTAGATTGTTACACAGTGTCATTCTTATGAAGTGGGCAGGGTTTTTTGTTGGTTGTTATTTGGTTTTGCTTTGTTTTGTTTATCAAATGATCTGTTTTAAATCAGTAGTACATACTTTAGTATTTAATAGTAAGGTAATATTTCATTTTGATTCAGTTTTATTTGTATAGTGCTTTTAACAGTAGATGTAAAAGTGACAAAGAAAAACTAACTGAGACAGTCAAAAGTTTAGGATTTTTAAATCCCAAACTGGAGGATTTAAGTCCCAAACTGGAGCTCGATATGATCTTCAGATCTTCTGGATGATCTATCAGATAACTATCAAAAATGACTGTTACACATTATAAAAGGGGAGTAGTAATAGTACCTATTTAAATAGCAGTACACATATACTGTTCACAGTTGTGTAAATAGTATTTATGATGTTACATAACTGTGTTTCATGTTTTCACACAGCTGCTAAAGAAGATAATCAGACAGTGCGAGTTTGTGCAGAGCATCTGCGTCAGTACAATGAGGCTCTCTACCAGAGCAACACCATCCGCATGTGTGATGCCTTCAGCTTCCTTGACAAGTATTACAATGAAGAGATCAAGAAGAAATTTACCCCTGATGATGAGGCCATCATTCAGATCACTGACACTGAACGATTTCTATTCAAATTATTTAATGGTATTACAGCAATGCCTGCAATGCATGATGATCAGATAAATATGTCCAGATCTTTCATACTGTTTTCAGCACTCTATTTCTTCTCTATCAAAGTTAGCCTAGTCAGAATTTAAAGCTAGCATAACATTCTAAATGTGTTACTAATTGCCTTCAGGCTTTGAAACAATCTAACCTCTCACCTCTCTCTCTCTCTCTCTCTCTCTCTCTCTCTCTCTCTCTCCCTTTCATTCTATTATATTAAACAGCTAAAAAAGAGCGTCTTCAGGAGCTGATGAAAAACCCAGAGTATGAAAATAACAGTCTGGCTCAGCTGAGAACGCTTATCTTGCAGGAGTACACCACCAGAACTGAAGCCAGAGGTATCATCTTCACCAAGACTCGACTCAGTGCCATTGCTCTCAGCCAGTGGATTCAGGAGAACTCAAAGTTTGAGGATGTTGGTGTCAGAGCAAGCCACCTGATTGGTGGTGGAGATCAGAGTGTGGTGAAACCAATGACCGCAGTGAGTTACTTTTGTCAGACGATCAATGACAATGAGTTTAGTTTTCATCGGAACTTTTGAAAGCACCATCACATCAATTAGGGGTCATATATAATTGCTATATATAATGTACTACTTGGTAAACCACAGACGTTGAGATGTTATTACCCTTCAGTAGCTAGTGAAAATAATTTGGGAAAATAATCTCCCTGTCATTATTGTGTGTGTGTCTGTGTGTGTGTGTGTGTGTGTGTGTGTGTGTGTGTACGATGGAAGGCAGAGCAGAGGGAGGTGCTGAACAAGTTTCGTGATGGAGTGATCAATCTGCTGATAGCCACCACTGTGGCAGAGGAGGGCCTTGATATTAAGGAGTGTAATATTGTCATTCGATACTGTTTGGTGACCAATGAAATAGCTATGATTCAGGTAAATGTTGCCTCCCTAGCTTTTTCTCCCTTAATAGCATTGGGTCAGAAAGCAGCACTGTTTGGTTTTACAGCTGTTTGTAATTGTTTACCTGTTAAAAACTAAACATCATAAATCCATTTTATATGACTGCCATATATGTGGCTGCCTGGGAAAAGCCTAAAAGATAAATACATTTCACTAAATCAACATGGAATTTTTTTTAATTTAGTTTCTAATCTTGATTGCATTGGATAATGAGCCAGGAACCACAGATGTGGTGGTTAAAATGGTCAGCCTTCCTAACGTTGTCTAAAACCTAAGCGTGCTTTTCTCACACAGTGAATGTCAGGCTTTGATTAAGTTTTTGGATAGTTACATGCCATATTAAAATGGACATAATCCTGTTTAATTCAGTTTGCAATCAGATACCGGCAGGAGTGGAGTTAAAATGGAATTTTTAAATTCAATTTCTACTTTTTTTGAAAATTTTTTTTTTTAATTTTGTAACTTTACTTGTGATTTCAATGCATGGAAATTTCTTTCAGGAAAGAAATGCTCAACAAAACATTGGTACTAATCATTGATGGTTCAGTGTCATGAAAGAATATCCACTAGATAACAGCAGTACTGCAAATAAATAATATGCTAGTGATATAGCTAATTATAATTGACATTAAATTCTAATGATATACACAGATTATTAGACACAAACTAAGTGCTAACATGCATAAACACACTAATGTGCATAAACACACAATAAAAGGGCAGTGGTGGCTCCATTCAGTTCTGGCTCCATTAAGTTAATGATCAGAAGGTTGGGGGTTCAAGCCCCAGCACCGCCAAGCTGCCACTGTTGGGCCCTTGAGTAAGGCCCTTAACCGTATCTGCTCCAAGGGAGCTGCACCATGACTTACCCTGTACGCTGACCCCAACTTCCTAACAAGCTGGGATATGCAAAGAAATGAATTTCACTGTGCTGTAATGTGACAAATAAAGGTTTCTTCTGCTTCTAATAAGTGCTAACTGTACCTCTCAAGAACTCAGATTAACTGAATGTAACGTAAGGAAGAAATTTGACTGTGTTTTGTCCTGCAGGCTCGAGGCAGAGGAAGAGCAGAGGACAGCAGTTACACAGTTGTGGAGGAGGCGGGATCGGGTGTAGCTGAAAGGGAAAGTGTGAATGAATACAGGGAGAAAATGATGAGCAAAGCTATTGCCAGGGTCTGCACTCTGAGTCGTGAAGAGTATGAAAAGAAAGTAAGAGTCAACCATGATTGCATTTTTTTTTTTTACATTTTCAAACATTTAGAGTGCAGTTGATAGGATGTCTAGTTTAGATACATTTCCAGCTCAAGGCCCAAAATGAAGGAAAATTGTAGTTGACGTGGCCATTTTGTGTTCAGATAAAAGAGAACCAGCTGCAGTCAATTGTGGAGGAGCGTGTGAAGACGAAGAAGAAGAATAAGATGGGCATGATGAAGGAGGACCCCAGCAAAGTGAAACTAAACTGCAGGAGCTGCGGTGTATCTGTGTGCTCTGGTGTAGACATTGAGATCATTGAGAGGATGCACCATGTCAATGTGACTGAAGCATTCAGGTACTTCTATACTTGGGTGGAAAAAATGCTGGTCATCTTTTAACAGGGCAATTGCAATAGTTAATATACAGTTAGGATAGTGATAATGTGATTGCTGTGATGAATTGCATAATGATGATAACAATCATGATAACAATGATTCTAAAGTTGATAATCATGAACATTTTCATGAGGGCAGTTATATTCTTCTTGATTCTAGAGAGTTGTTCACTGTCAGAGAGAACACGACCCTGCAGGAGAGACTACTGGACTATGAGGCAAACGGAGTTATAGCATGTAAAAACTGTGGACAGGTATATCTTCTGCTTTATGTGCAAAAGTGCGCTTTTAAAAAATATATATTTTGGAACATTATGAACATCATTAGCGGGCACAGGTTTTAACCAGCATTCTAACAGCATTTGATGTCATACCAATGTATTGTGTATGCTAACTCAACAACAGGTAACTAGCCTTAGTTCAAAGTTGGTCTCAGTTTAACCACCACCTATTATTCAGTGAGTGTGTCTCAGATTAATTTAAACAATATATAACTTTGGTTAAAATCTAAGACCATTTAGATTTTAATGTAATAATTTATTTTCTATTGAGCATGGATTTGCTGGTAAATTATGTGCTTTGTCACAAGCTTTCTTTTTTTTTGGTCTGGTTGCAGCGTTGGGGCTCTTTGATGCTTTATAAAAGCATCGAATGCCCATGCCTTCACATCAAAAACTTTGTGGTGACATACAACTCAAAGAAAAAGGTGTTTAGCAAGTGGAATGAGCTGGCCATCCGGTTCCCTGCATTTGACTACGCTCATTATGTGGTTACACACAACTCAGATGACGATGAGATGGACTAAACCAGTGTAAAAAGCAAAACAGTGCTCAACTCACTTTACTTACTGAGAACCAGTTGTGAACACACTGTACTGTACATTGTGCCATTGAAATAATGATGCATTAAGTTGTCATAAAAATACATATAAGATATACTGTTGTTGCTGCATTCACACCATGGAAAAAATTGCCAGGCCATAGAGTCATTTACACTGTAGAGTGTGAAAAGTCTCTTTTAGTTGCTCTAAAAATGATTCTAATTATGATCAGTTTAATCACCACATTTTTATGACTGCTCTGACTGCTTCCTTGAGAGTGGTGGTCAGGACTCCAACTCTGCTGTCACAATCAAAAGGTCAAAACAACAAACATTCACTTTGAGGAGAGTTCAGATTTGGACAATGACGTCGGCAACAGCACCGATTGGACAATAATATAACATGTTGTGTTCGTCACTAGTGTGAATTTTTTTTCTTTTTTTTTTGAACACATTTATTGGATAATTTAAGACAACATGTGTTGAAATACTAATATAGATAATATATCTTTTTATTTCATATGAATTATGCAGTTTCACTAAAAGCTCTTTAAAAAATATCTAAATATGTATGTCATTTCCATTTTCTTTAAAAATACATGGTTCTTAATCATGTGGAATATATATTTTTTCTGTGATACTTAAGTGAATGAGATATTTATCACTATAAGCTCCAAATGAATTGAACAATTTTACACTGTAAACGTGTTTTTATTTAATCACTGTGTAATGCTTGGGTCATTTATGCCTTCAGCAATTGAAGCCAAAAGGAGCGGTCAATTATGTCTAGCCCATGCATGTTTTGTTGTTTTGCAATTTTAGTGCAGCACATTGGATTTGATATTTAAGGGTCATTCCATCTAAATTGTGTGAACCATACAGGTGGTGTATGACCCCCAAATTTGATATCACATATACAGTGCTAGATTTGAGTAAAAATGTCATTTTCCATTGACTTACACATTGCATTGTCCTTCTTTAGGGAAGGAAACGGCTTATTCCCACTAAACAAATAAATGTCTGATGTGTCACCTGGGTTTAATTTATTGCATGAGCAATCCATAATGATGGGGCTTGGATCAAAATTTATTGACTGCCATAAAGTTCTCTGAGTGTGACGTACTAATGGGAGAATTTTACACACAACAGCACACACACACACACCACTGCACCTGTTCAGGCTCCCCCAGGAGGAAGCAGTTTCCCTGCGTACAAGCCTCACCAGAGAGCTCCTGTCAGATCACTGCTGCCATCAACTAGGACTTACACTGACAGCTGGACAGTGGACAGACTTTTCCCTCCTGTGCTGGCTCAGTGATGTAATTAGAAATGCACAAAAATAAAAACCCTTCAAGTCCCTTGGTGATCAGAAATGTAGACTACCATTTTTTAAGTACTAATTACATGTTTTGCATGTACGTTGTAGCCTATATTAAATATCCAGGCAAAGTTTCTCCTTATAAAATGTTAATGTATACCATTATACTCTTACAGTATCTCACAAAAGTGAGTACACCCCTCACATTTTTGTAAATATTTGATTATATCTTTTAATGTGACAACACTGAAGAAATGACACTTTGCTACAATGTAAAGTAGTGAGTGTACACCTTGTATAACAGTGTAAATTTGCTGTCCCCTCAAAATAACTCAACACACAGCCATTAATGTCTAAACCGCTGGCAACAAAAGTGAGTACACCCCAAAGTGAAAATGTCCAAATTGGGCCCAATTAGCCATTTTCCTTCCCCGGTGTCATGTGACTTGTTAGTGTTACAAGGTCTCAGGTGTAAATGGGGAGCAGGTGTGTTAATTTGGTGTCATTTTGGTGTCAGCTATTTAAATAGCTGTCCATAATAGAGTGCAGGGTCAGCTATGATACAATGCCCATGAAGCAGAGAAGGGTTAAGAGACCTGTACAAGGGCTGAAAAGTGGTAGTGCTGGAATTAGATCACAACGTATCACAACCAAGAGCCTTAACCACTGAGCCGCCACTTCCCCAAGTATATATACACTCTTAAAAGAAAAGGTAGCCCAAAAACCTTCTACAGAATTTTTTTAAATAAATATTCATAGACCAAAAGGCTCTTAATTGCCACTGTTATCAAAGTGTGGTCCTGGGAGCCCCTGGAGTCTGTGTAGAATATCCAGAGGGTCTCTGATTTTCTAATTTTGTTTTAGTGGTGAAAATCCCAACCTACTGTTATCATTATTATGACTATAATTACAGTCAGATGGAATCTTCATCTTCAGTAATCGCTTTATCTTGATCAGGATTACGGTGAATCCGAATTCTATCCTGGGAACTCTGGGCACAAAGCAGGAATACACCCTGGATGGGATGCCAGTCCATTGCAGGGAACCATGCACACATGTATCTAAGAAAAATTTTGCATAGTCAATCCACCTATTGGCATGTTTTTCAACAGAACCTTCACACACATGGAAAGAAAATGCAAAACTCCACACAGGCAGTACCCTGAGCACAGGATCAAACTGGGATCCTGGAGCTGTAAGCAAGCAATGCTACCCACAGTGTCACCATGCCATCTGACTCTAATGACTAATAAATTTTAATGGAAATCAGTTCTATGGATGGAAAATAAATAGCCAAAAATACTTTATAGATATTTTCCACAATTATATTGAATTGTAAAATTAATCAGGACTGAGTGGGTCTATGTTTTTTTTTGTTTGTTTTTTTTGTTTGTTTGTTTTTTTTACAGTTAAAGGGTCCCTCACTGTAAAAGGTTTGAGAATGTCTGCTTTAAAGAGGCAAAAAAAAAAAAGCTATTTCAGAAACCAAAATGGTTTTACTGTGATATCGCTCAAGAGAAATTCTTCTGGACCTTTTCTTTTCAAGAGTGTATGCATGTATACAGTAATACACCTTGCTGAAATAAAACCTAATAGAAACCCCCATAGAAATTGTAATGGTTTTAATGGGAATTTTATGGGTTTTAATGCAAACTGTAATGGTCCCTGTGGGTGTCTACTGGTAATTTGTTGCCTTCTATTGAATATTCAATAATGGTATGTTATGTCTGGTGGATACCATTAAGGACCAATAATGGTAATGTTAATGGTTTTAATGCTTAGATGATGGTTTGTAATGGTATTTGTAGTGGAGACCATTAGAATTTCTGTGATGGTTTCTATTGTTTGTTTGTTTTTCCAGCAGGGCAGTATTACATGCTGGTACCGATGACTGTAACAGTGGTAGGCTAAGTGATAGACGGACAAAAGTTTGTTATAAAGCCTAGTTTTTGTCAGGTTATTAACAGCTGTTAATTAGCCCGCAGTTCTCTTTGTCCCCCTCAGTGAGTGTGACGGCTGTAGTGCTGGTTCAGCTGTAATGACTGAGCAGGCTACAGGGAAACTTGAGAGAAGACGGCGCGCGCTGTAGCTCCTCTGCTTCATTAGGAAGTTGCTGTGCTTGCTCACTCCGCGCTGAGGTGGCGTCTGTGCGGTGATGGGAGCGGGAATTTTTAACTTCTGCATACTTAGAATTTCAATGATTCATGGAAGGAAGTACGCTTTTAGCTCGGAAAAACTAACGCAGATGGTGTAGAGTGTTTGAAGACCGAAGTGACTGAAGTGTGTGATAGCGCCATGCTAATGATCTAACCTGAGCTCCAGAGAGAAGTGCTCCACGTCAGCGCACTCAGGACGCCACAAGAGCCGAGAGCTTTAACTTCCCTGATAACATGGTCAGTTCAGGAAACTGTTTGCCCAGTGTTTCATATTTTTTCGTTCTGTCTATAGAAAGTTTTGCAGTGTGTTTAATTGTCTTGTGTACCTCCAGGGCTGCAGTAGGGTGTGCGTAGGTTTTGTCGGCGCGCTTGTCGTCGTCACGTTGGTGGCGGTGCCAACGGCCATCTATGTAAACAGTGAGTAGTGTGGATGTTACCTCTGTCCTGGTCTTAGCTTAAAGACAAGTGATTTCCTCACTTTTACAGTGTTTATTCAACTCTCACAGTGCTGAGTCAACTCTTACAGTGTATATACAAGTCTTGCAATATTAAATGAACAGTGTTTAGTCAATTCTTTCAATTTATTCTTGTAGTGTTTGTACAACTCTTGCAGTGTTAAATCAAGTCTTACAGGGTTGCATTCACACTTAAAGTGTTTATAAAACTCTTGCAGTGTTAAATCAAGTCTTACAGGGTTGCATTCACACTTAAAGTGTTTATACAACTCGTTCAATGTTAAATCAAGTCTTACAGGGTTGCATTCACACTTAAAGTGTTTATAAAATTCTTGCAGTGTTAAATCAAGTTTAACAGTGCTGAATCAATTCTTTCAATTTTGAATCAACTCCTAGTGTTTAATCAACTCTTGTAGTTTTGAACCAGTTCACAGTTGGTTCAACTCTTACAGTGTTGAATTAATTCTTGCAGTGTAAAAAGAACACAAGTTCAGCAGGTCAGTATGATAAGTTCACCTCTTACTATGTAACTGCCTGCATTGGGAGAAGTCTTACAGTTTTAAATCAAATCTGTGTTGAATCAACTCTTATTGTTGATTAAACACACTATACATGTCCAGTAGGACCCAAATACTGTAGGAGTTTCTCTAATAATGATAATTCAGCACAAGGCATGACCATACAACAATGCAGATTTTGCTGTATGCCAACATTTTCAGTTTGATCGTTATTTTTTAACATAACCTTGAGGTTATTAAAGGAATTGTTAGCACATATATAATTAATACCTCTGCTTAGCACATATATAATTAATGCCTAAAAATATGCCTGAAGTTAAGTTCCTAGAGACCACCAAACTTTTATACTGTATCAAGTGTGTTACTGTATTCCATGGTTTTCACAAAAATTGCTAATGTAGGCAACAAAAAATGGAGCTACATTGTAGGTTTCTAGAGATGATACTGATTATTGATTAATCTAAACTATTGTTTAAGAATCAGTGTGATTTTTACACTCATGTTATTGTAAATACAACAGTTACGTGATTTGTTTTATTATTATTATTATTATTATTATTATTCTTGTTATTAAGTTTAAAGCAGGTAGCACAATATATTTCAAAGTGATGGCATTATCTTTCCAGCTTGTCAATGAAAGTACAATTTATACGTATTTTCCATTACATTCCATGGCATGTATTACTATTATTATTATTATTAGTAGTAGTAGTAGTAGTAGTATCATTATTATTATTATTGATATTGTATTAGAATATATATATATGTGTGTGTGTGTGTGTGTGTGTGTGTGATTCTACGTATGGATATTTTAAATTAAATTCAAGTCAATTCAATGACTATCGTCCACTTAACTTTCAAAGTGGCGCCACTATGTGGTAAATCAGTAGTCCTGCTTGTTCCTTGTTTAAAAGATAATAATTCTGTTTCCTGCTTCAGGGAGTGATTCGGGTTCAAGAAGAACTTTCACATTCAATGACTTTTATAATGATACTATTAGGTATCAAACCTATAGTTTACGGTGGATTTCAGGTAAGATACCAAATTAATAATTTATGTGTTTACCAATATCTTACCACACAGTTATACCTGATGAATAGAATATAGTGTCTTTTGTCAACTTTTCCAATAATTGTATTGATCTTTTGTGCATTGGATTTTTCAGAGATAAACATTAACAATTATGATATTACAAGATACACTGGTTTTGTACACAATAATTCAATAAATTGTCAATATCATCACAGTGCAATGAAAGTTCTATACTATGTAATGTACCACCATATCATTATCATTGTTTTATTTTTAATGTGATTATATTGAGTTATGGATTACAGCCAGCATAATGGTTCACACTTTGCTGTGTCAGATATTATAGCAACGATATTACATTTATGTTGCTCTCCGACAGACAATGAATATCTCCACAAAAGCAAGGATGGTAATGTGTTTCTGCATAATCTAGAGACCATGGCCAGCTCATTATACTTGAGCAACTCAACATTTGTAAGTTGCCTCTACATGATACACATCATATTTTCATTCCACAGAATGTATTATTTGTTGGATGATTTTAATTAAGGTTATGGTTTGTTTTGTAGGCCCAGGTGGATGCAACAGATTACATAGTGTCCGCTGATAGGAAATTTGTCTTGTTGGAGAGCAACTTTTCAAAGGCAATCAGACATTACAAACATCTTACAATCATGCAAATGTTGCTTATTGGTAATGCATATAGTTCCATTTTTAATGCTGAAATTACATTGTTTTGACAGCAATGGAGACACTCCTTCACAGCCTCATATTCATTATATGATATGGAGACTCAGTAAGCAATATTTTATTTATTTGTGGGGTTGTTTGTTTTTTTTTTGTTTGTTTGTTTGTTATGGTGCGGGGGGGGTAAACTGTGTAGTAAACTATATTTATTTAGGTTCAATTAATGCTTTTGATTTACTGATACTGATGCTGATATGTGTTCACTAAAAAAAAAGGATATACTCCATGTATTATACAATATGCTTTTGTAAATGTGTCATGTACAGGGCTTTCATAACACCTAATCACATCCCTGAAGTCATCCAGTTATTTCTGTGGGCCCCTGTGGGAAACACGATGGTGAGACAGAACCACAACTCCAACGTTCATATTCCATTACTCAGAAAATGCAGTTTGTTTTAGTATTATGTGGGTGATATGTTTACAATACTGTCATTAATCCATTATCTTTTCTTTAGGCGTTTGTGTGGAATTATAACATTTACACCAAGCCAAATGCTACTGCTGAGCCCATACAAGTCACTAATGATGGAAAAGTCAATCAGATTCTCAATGGAATACCAGACTGGTCTTATGAAGGTCAGCCATGCATATATGCATCTCAGAATCCATCCATCTATCCGTCCGTGCATGTTTAGATGCATCTCTTCATTTACCCATCCGTCAGTCCATCCATGTGCACCTCTCCATCCATCAATCTATCCATCGAACCATCCATGTTTACATCCATCCACCCAGTCATTTCTACATCTGTCCGTCCGTTCATCTACCCATCCATCCATTCATCCGTCCATCCATCTGTTCATTCATCTATATATCTTTATATATATATATATGTATGTATATGTGCATCTCTCCATCATCATCATCATCATCCATCCATCCATGTATACATGCATTTCTCCATCCATCCATTCATGTCTATCTATCTGTTCATAAATGCATCTCTCCATCTGTCCATTCACCTATCTATCCCTGTATACATACATATCTCCATCCACCCATTTACCTGTTTTTTGTATTTCATTCATTTATTCATTCATTTAAATCTAGTAATATTTTAGCAAGGTAATGTTCAGCATTGTGATTTTCTTTTTCACCCAAAGAAATCTTGAAGTGTTGCACGAATAGACTTCAATGTGCTCTTTGTTTATGCTCTCCAGAGGAGGTGTTTGTGTCAAATGAGGGAATGTGGTGGTCTCCTAATGCAAAGTACCTGGCCTATGTGCAAATTAATGACACAGAGGTGCATGCCATCGAATACTCTATTTACGGAAATGGGCAGTACCCCACCACCATGATTGTCCCCTACCCCAAGGTACAAAAATACAGAGCGATTCTGTATGTATGAAATGTTTTTCTTCTTTACTCATTTTATGGTCCACATGAAATTGAATGTGTTTATTTTTAAAGGCTGGCTCCAATATTCCAAAAGCAAAGCTGTTTGTAATTGATGTTTCAACTGCATCTATTTGTTCAGAAGTGGTGGTGCCCAAATCCCTCGGGGCAGGGTACAGCAGATTTTTATTCTCTTTTCGTTCTCACATAAAAATTGCAGATGTATCAATAATTATTTTGTTTTGTGACAGATGAGTTTACATGTGAATTCTAGCTGTTTCTACATGTGTGTGTGTGTGTGTGTGTGTGTGTGTGTGTGTGTGTGTGTGTGTGTGTGTGAATGCACACTTGTGTGTGTGTGTGTATTTTCCCTCAGTGATCACTACCTGAGTTCAGTAACATGGGTAACTGATGAGCGGATTGCTGTTCAGTGGCTAACACGCAGGCAAGACCAGGTTCTCCTTCAGATATATGACTATGATGGATCCAACTGGAATGAAAATACGGTCTGTTACATCTCTTATAAGGCTCTATCCACAGAGAGAGAGAGCTGAGTTTATTAATACTTCTTTTCCACCAACACAGGGACAGTACTGGTCTTTTTTTTTTTTCATCAAAACCACTCATATTTCCACTAGTTTGAAAGTCCAATAGTTAAGTAATCAAACTGTGGGTGTTTCGTTATGTACAGTATGGTAATATTAAAGCAACAGTGGTGGTAGATCGCAACCTTAGTTTAACATATAGTGGTACATAAAAACCACAGCTTTTTTATGAGCATTACTATCAAGTGATTCAGAATCTGTAAACAGCAGATGTTGCAGCACATATTGTATTCAGAATATGTAGCTGTTTAGATGTGTTTTGTTAACATTACCAATGTGTAAACTGCCCAAAACATCTGCAGTGAGTGTCAAAACTAATATTCAAAATTGTCCATGTTCAAAATTCTCCACCAGATTTTCAGTGGCTCTGTCAGTGGAAAAGGACCGTAACCCCTTAAACTCCCAGGATGTGCCAGCAGATCCAAACTCTTTCACTCTCATAATTCCATGTTACCTATTAGTTCTACTAGATACTTTATAGTAGTTACTATATAATAAAATCAATAACTGTATATTAAGCTGGGATTTTAAAGGGTTAAGAGAACATTTTTGTTTTGTTTTTGTTGTTTGTTTGAAACCCTCTGCTATTATTACTGTACAGTAAAATTAATGGATTTTGAAAGCTATTTGTTCCAACAGAAATTTGAGCAAATCAGCAAAACTGGCTGGGTTGGTCGGGTGAGTTCATTTTATTAAATGTTTAAACTATAAATTCCAAGCAGTCAGTGACAATGTACTTAATAACTCTTGGTGCCTCTCTCTGTTTCTCAGTACAACCCTTTGCCTCCTTACTTTGCCGCAGACAACAGCAGTTTCTACAAGGTGATGAGTGATGCAAAGGGCTACAAACATCTCCACTATGTGAAAGATGTAAGTGGTCAGATGTAATTATAATGCACTAATTAATAATTCCGATATTAATATAAATCCTCTTGTGTTTACAGGCAGGGACACCTTCCCATTTGATACTTGATCTCTATAAAACTCAATTACAGACACCTTTAATTGGTATATATGGCATTATTATATCTGGTCATGAGACTGAGTAATCTTGTTAAATAAGTTACCTTTGGCACCAAGAAATAAGCAGTTTTTTTAAGCATAAGGAGAAGAAGCCCTAGCCATATGGTACAAATTGAAGTTGCAAATTTACATTCTCATTAATGAGTGTTATCTCCCTGAGCATTATGTAACACTGGGTCCAATTAAGAATTGGGACAGGGTTTTTTAGACCCCTGAGTGTATGTGTAAAGCATGGGGCAGAAGAAAGTTATAGAGAGCATCTAATAACATTCATCATGGTAATGTTTGTATGTGTTTTTTTATTTTATAGGGCAAAGCAGTAGCAGTAACCTCAGGCAAATGGGAAGTAATCTATATATCAAAATTAACCAAAGATGCCATGTGAGTGCTATAAAATGATACAATTATTTTTAGATTGTTTGGTTTGAGAACAAGTCTAGCAGTGATTTAATTTACTTAGATTTTTTTTTATGCCTTTCATCATAGCTACTATATTAGTAATGAGCATATGGGAAGACCAGGCCAGAGAAATCTTTATAAGTGAGTAACTACTTGCTGCTGCTTCTAGATACCACGGTGAATCAGGTGTTATGCTGCAATAATGTAATAGGGTCTCAATTTCTGTATTCGAGACCAATTCTTTTAATTTTGTAATTAAATTTTTTTGGTTTTATTGTAAAAAAAAATTTATCCATTGTGAAATTATTGTACAGTTAATGCTCAGGACTCTTTGTTGCATTGACATATGTCTGTTTTTGCGTGGCATCAGGATATCCATCAGTACAAGTCACAGTCACTCTGCCGCTGAATGCCTCACCTGCTCACTCTATGAGGACAGGTGTCAGTACAATTCAGGGTATTTCAGCCAAAATGCCTCTTACTTCCGCATGGACTGCTATGGTTAGTGCACCTCACGTCCTGCTCTCTCACACCAGCTGCTGTATTAAACTACTTCAGATAAATATAGAATATTGTTAGACTGTGTTTTGAACAAGACTCAACCACGCAACCTTAAATCCATTAAAGAAATGGATGAGTAAAACAATATAATATTTTATAATAAACTGCAGGTCTGTTCATTAATTTTCTCTCCTTTCTCTCTAGGACCAGGACTGCCCAAATTTACACTTATGGACAATCGAGGATCTTGCAAAGGTAAGGGTGTTAGTTAAATAAGGGGGGATAAACATGATGGGGTATGCTATTATAAAACTGCAGTAGAGTTAATATTCTTCTTAACAATTGAAATTTGTTATTTTTAATGAACGATGCATTTTAACTATGTTTAACTTTTTACAGTTACATTTTGTGGAACACTTGTGAAACACATTATTATGATATCTTTCTTGAAGATAATAAAATAAATAAATGCATCTTGTCATATTACTGAGGAAATGCAACAGCCTTACCTGTCTTTTAGAAAGTGCTGGCAAATATTAATAAATATTATGAAAGCAATGAAAGCTTCTCCATATCAATGATTATATATTTTATTTGTTAAATAACATCAGACTTGAGAATTCACCAGCAGTGTGGTACAAATCAAATAAATTTCCAAATAAAAGATAAATCCCTAATGGCTGTTATGATGCATCTTGATGCTTCTAGTAATGCAGGTGCTTGAAGACAACAAAAAGCTGGAACAAATTCTGAAGACAGAGCTTGAAATGCCAACAATAAAACGTGCCACATTAAAAATAGCAGGGTTGGGTAAGAGTAACATTTTATTCACAGACAATAGAGTATATTAAATTCAGTAATAATAATAATGTATTTCATTATGTAAATTTTGATTAACTAATTATTTATAACAGATTTATGGTACCAGATGATGTTGCCTCCTGATTTTGATGCATCCAAAAAATACCCTCTCCTGATTCAAGTGTAAGTTCTGTGCTCATACTGTATTTGTCTCTCCATTGTTTTGTTCTCTTGCCATGTGTTTAGCAACAACAACATTAGCTAAAGTCTATTTTTCTATGTCAATATTTGCAGTTCAGGAACAGGTGCTGTGACGTGTTTACGTGTGATTAAATGTGCTAGCTGTGATATGTCAAGTGTCTGCTGTCACATGCTTTCATCAACATGGCTTTCTCCTAAATGAATGATCAAAATTGGTCCTGTATTATATAATCAAATAAACTGGCTGTAGTGAATGCTGATGTTTGAAAGCTGTTCAAAGTGTAATGGAACAAGTTCCAAAGCCCTCAAGGCATGAATAAATGCAGTTTATGAACTGATTAATAAACGTGTGCAAAGTGCCTTGAAAATTCTTGAGAAAGATCAGCCTGATGGTTGAAGTGTTGTGTATTAAAGGTATGCAGGTCCAGCAAGTCAGTATGTGGACTATAAATTTAGGCTGGAGTGGGCCACGTACCTCTGCAGCACAGAGAAAGCCGTCATTGCTAGCTTTGATGGAAGAGGAAGTGGTTACCAAGGTGATGAAATAATGCACGCCATCTACGAGCGGCTGGGCACATATGAGGTGGAAGATCAGATCTCAGCTGTGAGGTGAGCTTAAGATGAACAATGTATAAATGCCAAACCTGTCTGTGACTGTAGTAGAGCAGGATACAGCAGGTGGTGAAACAGCTGCATATTACGTAACACATTCATCTAGGATCGTTCATAAGAGGGGAAAAATTGGATGAGACAGATTCATACAGAGTGAAGTAGATTTTGTGTTTCTGTGTATTTTTAACTAAATAGAGCATGACTGATTTTAGTTACATGAAATTACACAAATATGCTAAGTAGGGCTGTCCATTTTGTCAATCCTACTTAGTCCATTAAGTCCATTTTGATTTTTTTATGTTCCTTTGCACCCTGTGTACGGCGCTGAGAAAATCTTCTCTTTTTTTCCTCTGTAGGAAATTCATTGATATGGGTTTTATAGACAAAGACCGAATAGGAATTTGGGGATGGGTAAGTTTTCTCATAAAATATATTAACGATTTACATTCTACAAATTATGATAGTGACCATAGATATTAAAGACACAAATTAAAGACTTACATAGCTAACAGATGGCATACTACTGAAAAGACTGCTGGAGCTGTGTACACTACCCAAAAGGAAGTGTTCTACAAAGATATGCATTGATTTCAGCAGATTTTCAAATGTATTTTAATATAAAACGCAGAATCTGAGAATCTTTTGCTGTTTTCTGCTGAAAATATCTCATTCATTTAATTTTTTTACCATTTATGTCACAGTTTAGCCAATCTTTGCATACGTAGAAAATTGAAACCTGACTCAGCTAAAGATTCTTTGAGAAATGCTAGACGTGCACAAGATATTCGTTATTCGAATACATTTGAAAGCAGTGACTGCATTATAAACTCACGTTTATTGGCAGGGAAATGTGACATCATTAGTAATACAGTTGTTAATATGATAATATTTACTAATATTGTTTTTTGTTTTGTTTTGTTTCTTGCAAAATGAGATCAGCTAACCATGTCTCTGTATATCTCTGTTAATAAACCTTTTATTTTATATATATATATATATATATATATATATATATATATATATATATATATATTTTTTTTTTTATTAGCCCAGTTTTGTTTTGTGTTGTAGTCATATGGTGGCTATGTGACCTCCATGGCTCTGGGCTCAGGGAGTGGCCTTTTCAAATGTGGAATCGCTGTAGCTCCTGTTTCCAAGTGGGAATATTATGGTATGTCTTGATTTTTAATAGGATCATTGTAGCACAGTAGTTATTATATAATGGTGGAGCAGGTATTGAACATGCTGTCTGTTTTAGCTGAGCCCTGGAAGATGCTTTGTTTCAGATGCTGTGTATACTGAGAGGTACATGCATCGCCCCGAGGAGAATTCAGACAGCTACAATGTAAGAGCTTGCATTTCTCATATCATTTGTATTTGAAATAAATTACATCTGTGCAAGATTTACACATATATTCCCAGACTAATATACTTTTATTCCCATGTATTTTGTCCTGTTCCACCTTTGCAGAATTCCACAGTAACTGGCAGAGCAAAGAACTTTAAATCAGTGCAGTACATGCTGGTGCACGGCACTGCGGACGGTATTACTTACTGTTTGTCCCAAATTACTGAGTTCAGAGTAAAGCATCAGCGTACACTTTTAAAGCTCCAGTGTTCACTACTCCAGTGTCAAGCAATTTTATATGCACATTTGCCATGTATTCTGCTTGTAAACTTACAGCTAATCCTTTGCTTGCTGTGTCACTGTTTCAGCAAATCCTTACTGTTGCTTTAAACATGTAACATTTTTCTCACAACACACTGTCTATTTGTATTTTTTATATATTTTACCTTCTAGATAATGTCCATTTCCAGCAAGCTGCTCAGATTTCCAAAGCCCTGGTCGAGCAGCAAGTAGACTTCGAGGCAATGGTGAGTGGTAAGAGCTCGTGTGACTGATCAGATTTTCAGATGGCATTTAAAATAAGCTTTGTTTGAAATGCAAAAGATAACACACATCTGAGTGGATGCTGTTTGGAAACCTACCTTTTTTTTCCTTACAGTGGTACACAGATAAAGACCATGGTCTGTCTGGCCAGGCCCGCTACCACCTCTACACACACCTCAGTCACTTTCTTCAGAAGTGCTTTTCTGAAAAGAAATAGGTACTCAACATAATTGTAGAACATTTGTATTGAAACAAAACTGTGCAACACATATGTGTATAAATTATGTTGAAATGTTAACGAATTGAGACTTTGGATACTATTTGATTGCAGTTTTGTATGCTGAATCTTCATTTTACTCTTCTCATTTTTATTGTCATTCTTTTTGCTTTGTTGATCAAGCAAAGCATGACTGTTACATGTGTTTACTGTTTGCATGTCTTTTTATAATATGTATAAAATATTAAGAGTCTACAGTAAATGTGACACTGATTGTGATGCCTGTGCTATTTGAAGGATTACTTGCACTGAATTCATTGTGTATCCTGAAGTCTTCGGTATGATCTTCCCTGAAAAAAGCTGTGGTATTACAAAGTGTAACTCAGTGTTTGACTGCAGATATCCAAATAAAAAAATAATTTAATGCATTCTGGCTGTTTCTACGTGTATATACGGTATGGACAGTATTGGAAAAAGACTAGGCAAAGTTGATCCAATCTTCAACTGTACAGTTTTGATGAACCTGTGCCCACTGTAGCCTCAGAGAGAGAGAGAGATACATACATACACTGATCAGCCATAACATTAAAACCACTGGCAGGTGAAGTGAATAACATTGATTATCTCATTACAATGGCACCTGTAAAGACGTGGGATATATTCGGCAGCAAATAAACAGTTGGTTCTCAAAGTTGATGTGTTGGAAGCAGGGAAAATGGGAAAGCATAAGGATCTGAGTGACTGACAAGCGCCAAATTGGTATGGCTAGACGACTGGGTCAGAGCATTTCCAAAAACGGCAGGTCTTATGGGGTGTTCCTGGTATACATTAGTGTGAAGAAGTTGTCGTATATTTCTCACTAAGCACAGAACAATGTCATTAGCTAGCTATGTGTATGTTAATGACCAATTTGACTCCTTAAACTCTCAGCACCCATCAGTGGCTTAAAACTTGCCTTCTTTATACTTGTAACTATATATTTCTGTAGTTACTGAAAATATTTAGTAATTGAAATACTTAAATAAGGTAGGTTTATGCTTGATGCTTGTTCGTAAGACTATCCATAATATTGAATTAATCTAATTTTTTAGAATTTAATTTAATTATATAATGTGCATTAGACAATATTAGAGTAAGAGCAAGCATCATGGTGGCACAGAGGGTAGCCTTGAGACAGCTCCAGGGACAGCACTAGTGTGATGCTGAGCTCTAGTTACTGTTTTCTGTGGAGTTCTGCATGTTCTCCTCAAGTCTACATGCGTTTCCTTTGGTTTTCATCCACCTCCCAAAAACATGCATGGCTACACAACTAACAGGACTGGCTACACTGAATTGCCCCTAGGTGTGAATGAATGTATGAATGTGTGTGTACAGTCTTTCAATGGTCCCCGCATCATGCTCAGTGTTCCCAGTAGAGGTTCCAGCACCACTGCGAACCTGACCAGGATAATTGTAAATTAATAAATGAAGAGTATCAGCACTATAAGGAATGAAGAGATACTGTGATGTAGCTTTTCAAATACCAGATGCTGAACTTAGTGGCATTAGCTGTTTATATAAAATATTTATCAATATATTCCAAAAAGTGTAATATCTTTCAAATGTATTTCAGACAGACAAACCAAGGGTAAACTATGGGCTAATGCTGGACCTATAAAATGGCTCATAGAGACAATCAGTGTCCAATATTTACAAAGCTTAAAAGCAAAAGACGATGCTTTAATTCCTCCAGTCAGTCTGCACCACTTACTTCAGTGGAAAGTACACAATATCCTGGAAACTGAAGTGAATCACTATTTGTCAGGATGGCATCATGTTTGATCTCTGCTCACTAGTGACAGTTTTTTAGCTTGCATGGACATTGCCGCATCTCATTTGTCACACTGCAAATATGTCCAGTGCATTGAAATGGAGACTTGACTAATGGGTTGAGAGTAACAGGTAGGTGTGCATGTGTGCGTGTGTGTGCATGTGTGCGTGTGTGTGTGTTACCAGAGCTACCTGTTGATGGATGGGTTTCTCTATATAAGACGCACTGTTCCGGGCAGGGACAAGGAAACGCTCCTGGGAGCCTGATAAGACGCTAGCATACACCAGCACCCTTTCTCTATCATCCTTCTGTTTCTTCCTTTTGGCAGTCGATCTACAGGTAGGAACAGATTTCAGAGGATTTCAGCTGTTGTTTAAAACTTATTGTGTGGTCATATATTTAAGTGTGACCAAATTTGATACTTGAATTAAAATTATGGGCATCTGTTCTTAGAGTGTATTGAATGTGATTTGTACTTTTCAGGGAGCAGAATGAAGAGCATCCAGTATTTGGCTGGACTTTTACTCCTCATCATTGTACAAAGCAGTTGGCAAATTCCCATCGATGACACAGAGGAAAATTCCAGGTGTGACTGGTAGATTTTGTTTTAGCCAAAAAGAGAAGAAAAAGCCTTTTTCAAAAGAGCTTCCTGAGGGCAGAGAAGGATATTTTATAACAAGAACATTTTCTTGTTTCTTGCCTAAAGTTTATTATTATTATTATTATTATTATTATTATTTTGAATCTTTGTTAATATTGCTATGCCTTTTCAGTGTAATGTTAGAAGATACGCTACTCAATAATCCATCCTACATGAAGAGGCACTCAGAAGGAACATTCTCAAATGATTACAGCAAATATCTGGAGACCAGAAGAGCTCAGGATTTCATACAGTGGTTGATGAACTCAAAGAGAAGTGGGTACGTGTTATTTTCCTTGAACACTCCTCAAACAAAATATCACTATATTTAACAATGATAAAGATTTAACATGGCTGACATTAAAAATTTATGATGAGGACCAAAATAAATTGCATCATCAAAGTTTTCACTGTTTGGAGGCTCATGTTATCTATTATCTTTTTAATAAAGATATTATCATAGCTTTATGTTTCTAAGCTCCGATGTTTTTGCTACTTCCTCTTAACAGTTTGTAGCTTTTTTATTATACCATTTACACTTTCACTCTCATAATGCTTTTGCTTTTTATTAGTTCCCACACAAGACGGCATGCAGACGGCACATACACCAGCGATGTGAGCTCATACATGCAGGACCAGGCAGCCAAGGAGTTTGTGTCCTGGCTGAAAATGGGGAGAGGGAGAAGAGAGTAGAGAAGTTCCCTTCAGCAAAAGAGAAGTTCTTTATACCTTTTACACAGGAAAGAGACATTCTGCAACACTCTTTTGGACCATCCTATTCCATCATACCATATTTTATAAGGAACTGTGGTGTCATTGCCTAAAACAAAATGTGTTTGAAATAAATCTCTGCTGAATCTAAGCACTGTGATATAATTCTCGACTGTGTTTGGTATGTTTTGAGAGAATGGTAGATTTGTGAAATATTCATTTACAATGGCACATTATATCAGTCTCTGGATGGGCTTTGCTTATGTTGTTACTTTTTATTTCATAGACAAACAATGACAGTCACCACTGCATCATTTACAAATTATATGATATCTAAAATATCCTAACAGACCTAGTACTTTTTATAAACCAAATCATTCTTTATATAACACTTACTGCGAGAGGAAAAAGTTGCATAGGTTGCCTTCAGTTCAATTTCCATTAGATACAGAAAGTCTCACTATTCTGCCAAAAGTGGGCAACAAATAATGATTTTACATTTATATTTACTACGCACTGCAAAATGTTATCAATTTACATATATATTCTTATTTATTCTGCCAGTAGTCAATCACCTAGTACAATACAGACAGTAGTATTTATTTTAATGAATAGACCTAAGACTTATCTACCCAATGGGCAAAATGTTTAAAGTGGTTCAATACACAATGTCTAACATGATACTATCAGAATTATGTTAGCATGGCAAGGAGATGTCAGTCAGTGAGAGATATGGAGTATAGAGAGAGAGAGAGAGAGAGAGAGAGAGAGAGAGAGAGAGAGAGAGAGAGAGAGAGAGAGAGAGAGCCAGCCAGAGCCAGAGAGTGAGCAGCCTCAGGGACTGAGCCTCTCTCTGAGCTGTCAGCTGACACTTCACACCATCTGCTGAGGAAAGAAAAGGGGGAAACAAGGTTGCCCACTCTTGTCTTTTTTTTCTTTTTTGCTATATGTAATTTCCAGATCTCATGAGAAGATATTCTCATGCATGTTACGTGGAACAAATCCTTATGTATATAACAAATAATGAAGCTGTATATTTCCCCTCAAATAACAATAATCTGTACACTAAAATGGTTTGTGATTTTTAAGACATATAACTGAATTTTCAAGACGAAAAGCAGGAGGTGGTAATGGTGTATTGGCCATTTACATTCCTAACAGATCAGTCACATACAGGGGTTTTATGAAAGGAAGCATCGTCCCCATACACTTACTGTCTAGATCAACTTCATAAAACTTCCATTGTCATGTGTGTGGCCTTTGAAACAGCACAATTGTTATCAGACTATATTAAAATTTCCACTACAGTAGTGCTTTCATTTGCTTTATACACACTATATGGCCAAAAGTATTCTGACACCTGACCTTCACACCCACCTGTGGTTCTTCGCCAATCTGTTTCACAACGTTGAAAATCTAGTGGAAAGTCTTCCCACAGAGTGGAGGTTATTACAGCAAAGGGGGAACTAAAACTGGAATGGGATGTTCAACAAGCACATATGATTGTGATGAATAGATATATGATTGTGATGAATGAACCATATGTATAATGTATAAAAACTACCATGTATTTGGACCCATAGTTACTAATTCCCAAATCTATGAAACTGCATTCATAATGGGGTTCAGGTGGACTAACACAACCAGGCCTGATTACTGCAAACCCTGTTCAATCAAATCAACACTTAAATAGATCTTTATCAACAGCATGAAGTTGGTTAAAAGGTCTTACCCAGTAACACACTATGCCAAAAATTCAAAGAAATTCCAGAAATGATGAGGAAGAAGGTGATTGAAATACATCAGTCTGGGAAGCATTACAAAGCTATTTCGAAGCCTCTGGGACTCCAAAGAACCACAGTGACAACCATTATCTCCAAATGGAAAAACTCAGCACAGCAGTGAACCTTCCCAGAAGTGGCCGACCTTCTAAAATTCCTCCAAAAGCACAGGAGCTCACAAAAGAGCCAAGGACAACATCAAAGGACCTACAGGCCTCTCTTGCATCAATAAAGGTCACTGTTCATGACTCCACTATCAGGAAGACACTGGGCAAAAATGGCATCTATGGAAGAGTGGTGAGGTGAAAACCACTGCTAACCCAGGGTCCTCAAACCTTTTGGGAGAATGTTCTGGGGACTGATGAGTTGAAAGTCAAACTGGTTGGAAAACAGGGGTTACATCTGGCATAAACCAAACACAGAAGTCCAAAAAAAGAACATCACATCTACAGTCAAGCATGGTGGTGGAATTGTGATGGTGTGGGGATGGTTTGCTGTTTCAGGGCCTGAGCAACTTGCAATAATTGAGGGAAAAATGAATTTTGCTCTCTACCAGAAAATCCTAAAGGAGAATGTCTGGTCTTCAGTCTGTAAGTTGAAACTCAAGCACAACTGGATTATGCAGTAAAGACAGAGAGCCAAAGCATAGGAGTAAGTCCTAGTCCTAGAAGTAAGTGAAAGACTCCAAAATCCAAGATCCAAGAAAGATATCCAGTTATCGGAAGTGTTTTGTTGCAGTTATTGCTGCTAAACATGGCACATCCAGATTTTAAGTTTAAGGGGGCATTTAGATTTTCATATTTGTGATAGGTCTTGGATAATTGTATTTTTTGCTTCACTAAAATAAATAAATAAATAAATACTGTATTGTGTGTTTACTCAGGCTATGTTTGTTTTATTTTGTATTTCATTTGAAGATCTAAAACTATTTAGTATGAGATATATACAAAAACAGAAGAAATCAGGATGGGCCAAATACTTTTTTACAACACGGTATATGTATATACAGTATATGTTTTTATAAGCATCTATATGAAACAGTCATAATTTATTACAGATTTTAAAGTAATCTAACCTTTATTTCTTTAATTCTCTATATATGCTCTGGCATACCAGAAGAACACTAACCCTCTGGGTCAAACCCTAGTACTGTGATGTGGCAACGCTATCCACTGTGCCACTGTGGTACTCCACATCAATAGCATGTTTAGTATAAAAATGTGTACTATAGTCAGATGACAGATACATAGAGAACTTCAAAGGTTATACAGATTTATTTATTAGCCATACATTCATTAACGGAAACAATAACATCTAAACAGCTTATACATAGAATAGCTATTTTAACATTGTAACAAGTCAAAATAAATTGATTTCAATAAATTAATGAAACATGGAAAAATATGTAACTGTCAGTTTATATTCCTTCTTGAAAAAAAGATGCTTATTGTAACTGCTTATTCAACGTCCACTAACATCAAAGCATACTAAAGAGCTCTAATTTTGATTACTTTTAAGAGAAAAAAATTATAAATCCTAAAAGTGCAAGAATGTACAGGTGAACATGTATTTACAAAGTGAATCCACACTTATAAACCTTTTATTTGACCTTTCTAGATTAATATTGCATTTATTCTCAAGTTATATTATGCCCTTGATAGATTCTCTGAGAAAAACTTTGAGCTGGAGAATATGACCTATAGAGAAATGCCCTTCAGAATATTTATAGCAAATTTCTCTCATTTCTGTGCCAGTTCTGCTTCCCCAACGAAATAAAGCTTCAGAATGTTCCTGTGTGTAAAATACTGGTACTGAGAAACTGCCATGTGGCATTATTTAATCAGAGATGAGCAATAGCCCAGCTATCAGAAAAACTGATTTGGACTTTGGCATATTGACAGAATCAACACAACCTACAAAATCATTCTCTAGATAGACCAACATAAATCTCATTAAACACATCTCATTATGTAGTATTCTCATCTGAAAATATAGCAAATACATAATTAAAATGATAAAATCTTTTATAATTGCAATGTAATAGCCTAAGCCTCAATTCTGAGGCAATAGTCTTATAACAAAATAATATATGGTACTATAGTTTGCCATTTATTCTACCTCAAAAAGAAAGAAAAATATAATAATGACAATTTGATACATCCAGCATTAATAATAATAATAATAATAATAATAATAATGATGATGATGATGATGTCGATGATGTTGATAATGATAAAGAATGCATGTATATAGTGCTAACTCTTAACATGGACATTCATGGGTTAAATCTACTACTAATCTTTTGAATATTTGTTTCAGTTTCTAGTTTAGTTTAGTTATATGTTGGATAACAGGGAGAAGACTGTAACATTTACAAATACAAAACATAGAAAATACATAAAAATCCATTTAAAATAGTATTTAAAATAATTTCCAAGTTTTCCAACACACACGCTCCATAACTTTCACAGAGTCACCATTCCTCACCTTCACCTGCTGGTATTATTTTATTTTAGTAAACAGAAAATGGACCTATAAATAAAGAGACTGACAATTTTTCAACCATGCCTACAGTATTACATTTTTTTCAATCTATCAAAGCACTAAAGAGAAAGGAACAAAGACATACAAGAGCAGAAACATGTGGCACATGATATCAGTGTGTTTTTGTGTGTGATGGAGACGCAGGTCAGAGGCTTGTCATTATGTTGAAGCTTTCTTTTCTTTCATGTCCTTGACTTCTATTGCCGCTGTGTAAACTGTCAGAGAAACATGACTTGATTCACCCAGACAAATTATCACTGAACAGTCAGAGCAAACACTAACAGGACCTGTTACCTGTCCAGCCCTATTTACTGGGATAAATTAGCTCTTCTTTTTTTTTTCAATTCTGGTAGTCAGAAAATTGGTGCTATATTCTGCAATAGCGGCGTAGGGCTTTGAACATAAAATAAGTGTAGCAGGGATGCAGCAGTTTAATATCAGATAATGGCAGCAAAGTGACTTCCTTAGTGGCTGAGAGATTCTCAGATGACAGAACAAACCCAAACAATGTCCTCTCTTAAAGTGTCTGTTGCATTATGTAGACAAGTCTTGTGGAAATCCTTTTTTTTTTTTTTTTTTTGCTTGTATTTTCTCATTTGTAAGTCACTTTGGATAAAAGCGTCTACTAAATGAATAAATGTAAATGTAAATGTAAATCCTCCAACATATTAGTCACTAAGATGGCTGACTCTACTTCCAACATCTATTAACATTTAAAAAAAGAAACACAAAGAAGAAAAGTTCTACCATTAGCTAGATTAGATAGGTAGTTATATTAGCCACAGTAAATGATGATACCAGGCTATTGTTCTAGCTATTTGTTAATGTTAACCAGCTATGTTCATGATTAATTTGTGAGCATTATATGACCTGGTGGTCAAGACCTGGTGGATTTCCATGGGCAATTCCATAGCTTGACCCTTTAATTATTTATATATTTTTCTGTTTGTTTAACTTATTTGTGTAAGTCTTTTGATATTTTATAAGATTTTTAAAGGATGTAGTGTAAAAGACCCATACTAAAAACCTGCTAGAAAAAGAAAAAAAAAAACACATCCAGCCTGGTCTGACCAATTAACAGCTTGCCAAACATGGGCTGAGCTAGTCAAGCTGGTAGACCATCTTTACCAGCTGGTAAGTTATTTTCCAGGTTTGTTATTACCTGATTAAAATGCTCAACATACAGTGCCCCCCCCACCACCCCCACTAATATTGGCACCCTTGGTAAATATGAGCAAAGATGTCTGTGAAAAAATTGTCTTTATTGTTTAATATTGTTTAATTGTCTTTTGACCTGTTATTAAAAAAATCACAAACATACTCTCATGGATATCAAAGAATTGCAAACACAGATTTATCCAAAAAATATATATTTGTTAATAATAGGTGTGCAACAATTATTGGCAGCCCTATGAATTCATATGAGAAAAATATATTTGAAGTATATTTCCATTGATATTTATACATTTTTTTAGTACACCTGGGAGAGTAGGAACAGGAAATTGTTCAACCATGACTTCCTGTTTCACAGGGGTATAAAAATGAGGTAACACATAGGTCAAATTCCCTTAGTCATTCATAACAATGGGTAAGACCATGATGTGCTGTGATGTGCAGACACTACTGGAACTTCAAATGGGATCAGGGTCTATGGTCAGATGAAACCAAAATAGAGCTTTTTGGCAATAAACACCAGAGGTGGTTTTGGCACACACAGAGAGGTAGCCATAGGGAAAAGTACCTCATGCTCACGGTTAAATATGGTGGTGATTTTTTAATGTTTTAGGGCTGTTTTTCTGCCAGAGGACCTGGACATTTTGTTAGGATACATGGCATCATGGACTCTATCAAATATCAACAGATATTAAATGAAAACCTGACTGCCTCTGCCAGAAAGCTTAAACTGACCCATGTTGGATCTTCCAGCAGGACAATGATCCAAAACATACACAAATGTTCAAAAATGCTCAAAATCAACACAAAAATGGTTTATTGACCACAAAATCAAGGTCCTGCCATGGCTATCCCAGTCCCCTGACTTGAACCACATAGAAAACCTGTGGGGTGAACTGAAGAGGAGAGTCCACCAGCATGTACCTCGAAATTTGAAGGATCTGGAGAGATTCTGTATGATAGAATGATCTCAGATCTCTTGCCATGTATTCTGCAACCTCATCAGGCATTTTAGGAGAAGACTCAGAGCTGTTATCTTGGCAAAGGAAGGTAGCACAAAGTATTGACAAAAAGGGTGCCAATAATTGTTGCACAACTATATTTAACAAAGATTTTTTTTTTTATAAACCTGTGTTGTTTGCAATTGTTTGATATCCATGAGAGCAGAGTATTTTTGTGATTTTCTTTTTTAAAAAAGACCAAAAGGTTATACAATAAAGACAATTTTTCAAAGCCTTTTTTGGTTTTGAGTTTCCAAGGGTGCCAATATTAGTGGAGGGCACTGTATATTTGAGATTTTCTAATAGTCTTACTGTGTTAATTTTCTTGAAATAACTGGTCTACAGTGGTAATTCAGAAACTTTATTCATATATCAAAGTGCTTACCAGCTGGCAAAAATGGTCTACCAGCTTGACCAGCTCGGCCTGTGTTCTGGCAACTGGTAGCTAGTCAGAGCAAGCTGGATTTTTCAGCAGAAAAGATTGTATTGTAGGCACAATAGTCTTTTGTTTTGCAAGTAATAAAACTGATGTTCAGTTTTCTGTGTAGTTTAGAGCCTAAAAGTCTCTAATTAATCTATAGAAAGTGCAGTTACATTGTAGACTGAAATGGATTTTTATTGTAAATGATAAAAAAATATATATAATGCAGAACACCGTCATGCATGCCTGCCTGGCATAATACTAGCATTTCTCAGTCACTGAATGAATGAAAATAATTAGGCTAAATTAAAATTTAAATACAGTGATTAAGTTACTCTAAAGGATACTAAAGGACAGCATACTAACACACTAAAAGAGTGGAGAACATTAGGTCATAGAGTGAGCTCAGCTTACCTTAAGTGCACAGCAACTAGGAGAGTAAGAAAAACAGCTTAAGATGGAGGCTGATGCTGAAATACATTTAGATTGCAAACATCTAATTAATAAATATTTTTAGAGAATCACAATTTTTAAGTAGACGCACAAAACTAATTTGATATTTAATGCCATAACATTAAAAAAAAAAAAAAAAAAAAAAAAAAGCAAAGCAACAGATCTGCCAGGACTGAGAGAAAATTCAAATAGAAAGAATTACAAGAATTAAAGCTGTGGCTGATTTTCTAGTCTACACAACTTATGTGTAATGTAGACTTACAGACTGGTGGCATTGAGAAGCACAATATGACGAAATAGCTGTAAGGCTTAAATGGGTACTTTGCATACAAATGAAAAAGAACCAAAACCTTTTTGTGGTCGTTTCACTTTTTTGAGCCATCAGAGCTGACAGCCTTCCAAGTGTTTCCAAATGAGGCTTTAGACATCTCATCTGTGATGTTCACAGATGAAGGATCATCCCTAAAAAAAAAAATCTAAATCAGTCATTTCACATACAGTGCCAAAATCTGATGTCTGTAGTAGAAAAATATTATGCTATGCACTGCAGCTATTTCTGTTCGATTCGTCAGTGAAATTGGCACACACTTGTAATGTCCTTCCAACGGCACTTGTACTACTCCCTCTTCTTCTGCCAGAATACTTTGCTCCTCCTGGCAGAAAGGAATGGAGAGAGAGAGAGAGAAAGAGAGAGAGAGAATGTGAGAGACACTTTTACTTCAGTAATGCCAGCGAGAACTTCATCCACCTTTTGAACCCCCATCCTTCAGTTTCCTGTTCCAATGCGGGACACTAAAACCACTTCACACAATAACTATATAAGAAACATAACCCATGTAATACTGTTGTCAAATGCATTTGTAGTGTTTCTATGACATAAGCTCACCTCTTTTTCAGCATCCTCCATTTTCTTTTTCTTACTTTCTGGCATGAGGTCATCCAGCCAGCTCATCTCTCTCTTAGTGAAGATAAAATCCAGCAACTTCCGGATAAATACCAGAGCAAGAACCTGCCAACAGCACAATCACACACTCCATACTTGCTCCTGGCAAAAATCGTATAAATCCTTAGAGCTGGTACCTGCCAAAAGTCTATAAATATCTAGAGCTAGAATTTGCTGCTTTTCTTGTTCAACACACAAGAATTGCATAAAGTTGTTGTAAAATATTTTACATCGAAGAATGTGTCTGTATTGGAAATACATACAGAAAAATAAACAATCAAATATTGGAATAAAGTGGGAAGAACTAAGTGTTAAGTCTAAGTTTACATCTTAACTATATGCCATTAAGTGCAATTAGTAAGTAAGTTCGATTAGTTGATCGGAAAAAAGGTACCATCATAGGAAAGACAATGGCGGCGCGAGATGTTTTAATGACCCAGAGGAGCACCAAGCAGCTGAGCTGGATGATGGTGAACAGGTGAACCTTTCTCAGAGGAACATGCCTCAGATAGATGAAGTCTGGCTGGTGCTTAGCTGGCATCCCAAACAGCCTCAACCTGTCGAAGAACTGAGCAAAGACAGCAAGATTACACAGACACTGATCATATCAACTGACCAACATACATATCATTATAGAGGATGAAGCACATTTGAATGCTTATATTTGTACCTGTATTCCTCGTAGGGATGATGCTCCCATGTAAAGAAATACTCCATACAGCACAGGCATGGGAATAAACTGAAAAACAAATGCTAAATAAGCAAGCAATTCTCACTATATTAATTAAAATACTACCAACCTGCCGCTATTTTTTTAATCATACCTAATGAAGGCAAATGATGAGGTTAAAAAGACTTAGGGGAAGGTGTGGAAAACCTTTTTCTGGCACAATTAGTCAACACCTTTTTAAAGAAGCTGGTGGCCTTATGAGGTTTTTTTTTCTAACTGTTGCAATAATTTAAGGATTTAGATAAACATATTAAGTATATCACACATTTGAACCCTGAGAAATATTCTGGACACACGTTAGGTTTAATTATGTATTTACTATTTAATTATTCATTGGAAATCTCACATTATTCAGGAGCCAGTTAAATCTTTTACAGAAATCCATCACTGAGTGGATCTTTCACTGCATCTATAACCACATAAATGCTCAGACATGAAGCTGTGAACGTGCAGTGCAGGAGCAGACCTTAAGAACGGAGGTCATGAAGACAGAGCATCCCATCAGGAGAAAAATCATAAGGCCAGTTAACCGCTGTTCTCTGATGCCAAGAAACTTAGGCTGCTCTCCTGGGGCTGAGCTCTCAGACTCCAGCTTCAGGCTGTTGACGTGTGAGATAGAAAGCACTGTAGCTGCCACGAACCAGGGCAGCCCCATCAGTGAGCACACACCCAGCATCACACTCACCACAAACAGATCCAGGTGGTAACCACAGCCTTTCTGCAGCCAATGCAAAAATATAGACCAATCAGCGCAACCAGAGAAGATTAATTCTCTATCACAACAACAACAACTATTATTAGTTTATTTATTTATTTTATTATTATTATTATTATTATTATTATTATATACACAATAAAATATAATACATTTTAAAATATAAAATACTTGACTGGGGAATTCCCTATCTGTTATTCAATAGTGTTCATGTCTTCGTTATTATTGTACAATAGTAGAAAATGGTACTAATGAAGAAAACCTTTCTATGTGTCCAAACTAGAGTGTCTAAACTTTTTTTGTCAAGTAATCTATATATGGTAGTGGTATTATTATTAGTATAATAATAATTATTATCATCCATATTCCATTTTCCATACCACGTATCCTGCACAGGGTCATGGGGGAGCCTGGAGTCTATCCCAGGGAACTTGGGGCACAAGGCAGGGGACAGCATGGATAGGGTGCTAACCCATTGCAGGGCACAATCTCACACACACTCACAATCCCATTCACACACTACAGACAGTTTAGTTTTTTGTCAATCA